>NW_027191474.1:0-252500 GCF_011745625.1 Cladosporium halotolerans
ATTGCTGATTGATTTCTGATTGAGCGCCCACCTGACTGATTTGATTCCTGATTGAGCTTCACCTGATTCTGAATATTCAAGATTCAAGATCTATGGGTCAAGCTGGGCTTGCTGGTTTCGCAGAGTCACTCATATAGGAGTAGATCAAGCACACGACTCCCGCACTAGGCGCGAACATGCTTTAACAACGCTTTGAGTGCTTCTGCATTGCTTTCACCATGATTTCAGCCTCTGCGACATGGTCACAGTAGACCAGACTGTTCAGTCCACTTGCGCCCTCGAGGTCACGCAAAGGGCACCGCAACCGGAGCCCGACATGAACAACCCCAGCGGCCGGGCGCCCGAGCTATACAACCCCAGCGGCCGGGCGCCCGAGCTATTTCTCCAAGCAGTCCAGAACACATGGTACACTACAAGAACACCTTTCCCAACGACCCACAAACGACAGTGTACTCTGGCCATGTTGGCATGTTCACTTACACCGGAACCAACTCCGAGGTTGCTGACCGAGGCTCCACTTCCACAGCATCGAGATGCCGATACCTCCTGAACGCCCAATGATGCACGCGACGTCCGGACGACACGAGAAAACAAGCCCTGGCACTACGTTCGCGCGACATGCTCCTGTCCGCCTCATCAGCACCGACTGGCAGCGAAGTTCATGCAACGAACGCCGAAACCCATTTGCGCATGCACCGCTCACCGCGAAAAAAACAAGCAGTTCTGTAACTCAGTTCTCCAGACCCTTTACACGGACACTGCGAAGACCAACATTGGGAACACCAGGCGAAATCAGAGCGTGCATCCTGGGCGCTCCACGGTAAGCAGAGTCTCGCACACAATCTGCTTCAAGCATGGCTTTTGCAACATGCGCAACCTAACCAAAACCACTCGCGCAGTACACTTCAGATTCACCGATCAATGTAGCAAAAGCCCCGGCCAAGCACATCGCCAAGAGTACAAGCAGCGCAAACATTGCTTCAGGGAGCTGTTGGCCTCCGGCAGCTCAGATTGCGCAGGACTACATCGTAGCGAGTCCCTTCTACATCGCCTACACAGCATCTGGCATGGCGAAGCAAGCTTCGACTTTGGACAACACCTTCACCGTCCGACTCCTTGCCAGCGTTGGACAAGCTCGAGAAGTGAGCGGCGCGCCTCGGCCATGACACTGCTTTCGCGATCCGAAGAAAAAGCGGAGCTTCGTCTTTCAGGCTGCAAGAGCGAGGTACGAAGCAGGAATAATGTAGCAGCGATACCTATGTATGCGTTGGGGCCCATCTCAAGAAGGATGTGGGGCTCGAACTATGGCATCTGCATGGCTCAGTGACTACGTGGACCGAGAAAAGAGTATTTTGGGCTAGCTCCAGATCTCAAACTCCTGTTTTGAGTAGCTCATGAGACGACTTTCTTCAGTCTTCAAGAATTAGGACCTTCCAATTGGCGCCCATGATTCCAATGCTGTGCCAACAAGGACAATTATCTCCTTGCATTGTATGGATCCTCCATGCCCGGCACCGGCGTACCTCTTCCCTCAAGATACCTCGGCGCCCTTAACCCAAGAAGCATGTTCGCTCGAGGATCACCCATCGGCGTACCAGGCAAGCGAAGCTTGCGTGGCATGATCCCAGGGCGATCAGCCCGGAGCTCGGGTCTGATACCGGAAGTAATGGACGGCGAAGGTCTGCGGATAGGATCAAAAGAAACACCAGAATTCCAGGCGTCCCTGTAACCTGGCTGCTCGATCGAATGGTGGACATGGCGAGGGAATTCGCGCTCGCTGCGGAGAAAGAAAGGCTCGCTGTGAGAGCGGCCGCCCGATGACCGGAGAGCATCATCGATCACGTCGCCTGTCTGGCGTCTCCATTGACTGGAGGGACCGTTCTCTGGGGGAGCGTACACCAAGCCGCGAGGGCGGCCATATCCACTATAAGCTTCTCGATTCACACTGACCTGTGGCACCGAGCGCTCGCGGGGCCTCATGGAGCGCTCGATGTCAGCGAACATGCCCAGGTCATCATAGCCATATCCTGTCACCACGTCAACGCTGCACGAAAGTTGATAGAATTTCCAGGTTGCTCAAGCATACTGTCTCTCTCCGCGCTGATCCCAAACAGCTCTGCATGTTCACTCCGAGCATTGCGGCCATGAATATCCGGGTACGGATCTCTGAATCGAGGGTCTGGATTGATACCGCGTCTTGAAGATGGATGATTGTAAGAGTCCCGGGCGGCGTCGTAAAAAGGCATCTTGGGAGAAATAAGAGTGAGGCGCTTTTGACAGAGGGTGTTTCGAATTGGAGCAGCTGTCAGAACGGAGGGCTTTATGGGCGCGCCTAACGTTCAAGTTGTAGTGTATAGGGATCTTCGCAATGATAATGTCGTAGGCCTTCCCGTGAATGCAGCCTTCGCTTGTGATGTCTGCAAAGTCACATGTTGTGAAGCACATGTCAGTAGATACACTCAGAAGCCTTTCTACCATTCATTGACGAACACAAGCATGCCTTCTTTCGACCAGTATACCCTGCGCTGCTATCGAAAGCTACCAATCGATCAAAATACCTCACTTCATTCACGAAATCAGGACGATCGCGACGATCAACACGAGCAGCAACACAAGCATGTCCCTCAACACCACAACACCACAAATCCACAGCGCCCAGTCCATAGCGCTGCTACCAGCCGCACCGCTTTCACCATGACCGAAAGCATTGAAGGCGCAGGGGTAGACATCACAATCGGCGACATTTACCGTCGTCTACGCCAGGAGTTCGATGCCCTGTCCGAAGAAGAGGCGCGGGTAAGAGCCGCCATCAGCGACGAGAGAGCCGCGCACCAGGCTTATATCGCCGCTGAGTTCGAGCGTCTAGGCCGCAGCAGAGCCAGGCTCAGAGAAGAGCGCCGCGTTATGCGCGCTCAGTACTCGGCGGCCGTCTTCCAAGAGCGTGAGAACGCGGAAGACCGCCGGATCCTCGTCGCCCAGTACGGGGCGGCCGTTGTGCAAGAGCAGGTGAATGCGGAGGAGGGAAGACGGCTGCAGAAGCAGACCCAGCAGCTGCAGGAGGAGCGCAAGGAACTGTTGGAGATGAAGGAGGAGGTGATGGGGCATGGTCGAAGACTGCGTCGTGTTCCGAAGATGGAGAATCTCCGCGGATGCTGAGATCGAGAGCGTTGATAGCAGGTCACGATGAATCGAAAGGCACGAAGGAGGCTCAACAGCAGTTCTGAGAGCATAACTACGAACATATACCTACTCACACCTCCTTATGTCGTCCCCCCCTGCCCAAAGAGGCATCCTCAAGCCTTCCAACAGACAGACCTCATTCGAGCCTCCGTCCATCAAGCCCCGCTAAGCTCCGAGCCTTCCACGTGATTCTCCGGGCCCCGTTGGTGACGTCGCTCCTTCCTCTGCTGCTGCGTTACTGCCTGGTCTTGGCTCCAGCGCCGCCTTTACTTCACTGAGCCCGCTTTCTTCCTCTCTCTTCCTCCCACCACACACACCAAAACCATGATCACTCTTTTTCCGCCAACCACAAGCACGACAACAACGTCCTGCTTTCAAGAAGAAGCTGTTCAGCTTTTGACACGTGTGAAAGCGCGGTCGCCGCACCGGCATCGTAAGTCGACCTTGCTCCCCTGACTGACTCCTCACATCGGAGCAACACAATGCAGACGCTAACACATCATGCCAATAGACCGGTGTGGCGCCGCCTTCCTCGCCCGCCGTACCGGCGTGTCATCCCTGGCGGCAAGTACAGGCCCCTCTCGGCGGATTGGACTGTCTGTATGGACAGCTCCAAACAACGCCTTGAGTCGGCCTGTCTTCTACTCACTTCACTGTGGGAACGTGGCACATTGCCAGACGTCGCCAAACCATCATGAACGAATACTTCGCAATGGAAGGCAAACAAACCGCACAAACTGGCAACCCGCCCCCAGTGCAGGGGGAGCCTAATTTCAGGACGCTGTACGTCTCCCTGAACCACTTCTCATCAATCACTTCATCGCTAACCCGCTACAGCTCACTGCAACCGCACCGAGCGCCTTCGTAGCTCAGCAGGCAGCTCAGCACCTTCTCCCGCACTCAACTCAGCACCTCCGCACCCTGTTCAGTACCAACAGCCGCCGGCTGTGGATCGACGAAGGGTGGATTTGACGGGAACTCCGGACATCAAGGCATGCAGGATGACTATGTGTGGGAAGGAATCACTGGTAGTTGACTGGGCTGGGGCGCCGGTCCCTCATTGAGGTATCTTTAATCACGAGTCAATGATATACACCCACCGCTGGGTGGTCATCCCAAGCAACTTGCTTCTTGCCTCTCAAGCTCGTGTTCCCTGTTCAAAATATGCTGCAGCAACCCAAGCCCAATCTCCACGCCGCCGTGATTTCACAGGTCGATCGCTTTGGTCTCTTTGGGGGTGCTATCTTGCCTCACATGAATAGGCTATGGTGAACTTCCCTCAAAGGCATCCTTAAGTTGTCGAGTTTATTGTCATCTATCGATGCGAGACGTGAGTCGAAGTCGGTGTGTTACGCCAACGTGGCAGCTTTCACACACCTCGAGTTCGATGTCGGGTGATAATCAGGAGCTTAACAGTTAGTACTTCACTGTCGTTGAATGCAGCCTGAGCAGCGGTTAGCCGAACCCAGCGCAAGTAGGTGACTTACCTTTCACCTCGCCGTTTGCAACGCTGACTCATGGATGAACAGACTTCACTGTCTACATCCGCGGGTCTGTATAAAGCTATCTTTCGCCCTCCGCTCAACTTCCCACTCACCAACACCACTCCCTGTCCGCAACCCCTCGAGGTAACACCAAAGCCTTCAAGAACACACCCACCACAATGTTCTGCACCACAAGCGACCGCCGCAACACGGTCGACTACGACCGCGTCGCCGACGAGGACCAGCAGCGCCTCAACGCCATGTTCCGCACCATCACCAAGCACACGGCGATGTTCGAGCGCGTCGAGGCCGAGCTGCGCGCGGCGCAGGAGGAGAACCGCAAGCTCATGGCGGGCATGCGTGAGCTGCAGTGGGACCGCGACGCGCACAAGCGCCAGCTCGTCAACGACCACCAGGCGGAGATCAGAGCGCTCAAGTCGGAGCATACCAAGGCCATCAAGCAGCTGAAGGCCGAACACGAACTCGCCCTGCTCCAGGCGCAGCTGCAGCAGCAGACCCAGCAGCAGCAACCTCAGCAGCAGTATCAGCAGCAGCGTTCCGCTCCGAGAGTGCTCACTACCACCACCAACAACTCAATTGATGGCCATGTCGATGGAGCGAACACGAACGTGCCGCCCGAGGAACCCGCTCCTTTCGTTGAGCAGACTTTCAATTACGGCGACGGCTGGAAGGTGCTTGGAAGGGACCGCACTGGCGGCGATTGGCTGTTGGAGTGATGAAATGGCGAGGTCGTTCGAAGAGCCTCTTTTCTTTTGTTCAAACAAAGCGACATTGAATCGCTCACAAGCATGGCGTTGACGCGGACTGGTCAGAGCTGCCAGGTGGGCATACAAGCATTCTGCCATAGCTAGATGAATACCAACTGATTCCAAAGCCCCTATGAAGTTGCCACGAGGTGTACAAAGACTCACATTATTCCCAAACCATCCAACCAAAAGTCCGCACTCAAGCTCCCACCTTCTCAGCAACATTGACCCCCGTCCCCTCATTGCCCATCTTGAACACCACCTTCGTAACCTTCCTCTGCTCAAAATCCCTATACGCCTGCGGCGCCTCCTCCAACGACATCGTCTTACCACACAAGAAAGCCACCTTCTTCTGCTCCTGAACCAGCAGCTCCAGCGCCTCCTCGAAAATTGATCTGACCGGGCACCGGCCAAACGCCATGCTCACGTTCTTGCCGTACATTAGCAAGCCGTTCATGTTGATCATCTCCGTGTGCACGCCGATGGACGAAATGCAGCCCCAGGGGCGGATCATCTCGAACGCGAGCTGGAAAGCGTCCGCGTGCCCGACGACCTCCATCACGACGTCTGCGCCGCGGCCGTCGGAAGCGGCTTTGATCTTGCTGACCGGGTCGTCGTTGAGGTTGATGGGGATGGCGCCGATTTTCTCCGCCTCCTTGAGGCGCTCGGGGACGGAATCGACGACGTAGACCTTGTCGACCATTGTCAGGGCGGCTGTGATGGCGCAGATGCCTACGGGTCCGCAACCGACGCAGACGACAGTGAACTCCTTGCGGTCGCGGGCGGAGAGGTTCTTGAGGTAGCGCGAGGCGGCGAAGTAGCCTGTGGGGAAGATGTCGGCCATGAGGACGAGCATTTCTTCGGGGATGTTCTTGGGCGTGAGGACGAAAGTGGAGTCGGCGAGGGGGCAGCGGACGTATTCGGCTTGGCCGCCGTCGATGGTGTTGGCAGGCGCGGAGTTGCCGAAGAGCTCGCCTGGGGCTTGTTAGATTTGAGCTTGACGAGGAGAAAGGGAGCATACATACCTTTGGAGCAGCGAGATGCCTGGCCACGGACACAGTAGAAGCATTCTCCGCAAGCAGTGTAGAAGGGCACAACGACCTGAGGTGCAACGTCAGCTTGTCTGATCCTCCCATGCTCTGCGCCTATTGCCTTGCCAGCAGTCCTCTGCCATATTGTCCCACCTGCTGTCACCTACCTTGTCCCCAATGTTGAACTTCTTCACATCGTCTCCCTTCTCCACAATCTCTCCGACAAACTCATGTCCGCAGATGAAATCCGGCGGGCATTTGAGATGTCCTCGGTAGAAATGCAAGTCGCTGCCGCAAAGAGCCGTGGAGGAGACCTTGAGGATGGCATCGGTAGGCTTTTTGATCGTAGGGTAAGGGCGGTCTTCAACGGCGACCTGAGGTATTGTATGTCAGTCTCATGATCCTTGTGCCCCGCGATCTTGACGTGTAGAAGAAGTGGGGCTTACGTCGAAGTCGCCCTTGAGAACAACGGCACGCATGGTCTTCGGAGGCATTTTGGCAATTGGACAAGTGTGTACTGAGGTGATTCACCTTGATGGCATTTGCGAACTACTTCTAGCGATCCTAAACCTCAAGGATGCTGTGCTCCGGTCGTCCAGGGTGAATGTAGATCTATTGATCAATACCCCGCATTGGTGGCATGCAGCCGCGGCATCCGACCGCGGGGTTTCCCTGATGCATCGACCCAATCATGGATCGTACCAGGCGAACAAAGAAAAGAGATGCGGGGAACAATGGAGACAGCTGCAAGGTAGTAGATTTTTGGGCAGTGGATGTGGGGAGATGCGGGTGGACTTGGAGGAGTTGGGGCTGAGCTTCGAAGTCGGACCCCGGAGGTTGCCGCGGCTCCAGTTCGCCGAGGCTTACCAGTATATCTGTTGCGAGAAACATGTCCCGCTAATATAGCAGTTGTCTTGCTGGAAAGTTGAGATGTTTAATCCCCGAATGGAAGACAGCATTTCGATGCTTCGACTGACACGGTCGACTCGCAAACTCGTACGCATATGCCCGTCCCATTGTTCCTCGTTGCGACGGCCAAAGACAACCAATTAGCTGAGAGGCTGGCTGTATAAGGGACAGCGGGTGCATGGATCACCTACTTATAGGCAGAGCACTCCATAAGCGTGGCCAATCAGATCTATCTTCGCTTGATACGTAAAGGTATCACACCGGATTCCTGATGATAAGGCCGGAAGGCTTGTAATTTAGGTTGATCGATTGTAAATAATCTGCTAAATGATGCTCACCTTTACGCACAACATTTATTTCATTGTCTTCTGCCTCGGTCCCCCAGCTACATCGGGGATTTGGCGCCCTGCAAAGCCCATGCACGCTTTCCAGAACCGTGAGACTCCCTGCCCTGACGCTAACGAAATGACAAGGTCATAGACTGCATAACTTGCTCTTTCCAAAGATCTGAGACAAGCCATCTACTGTTGTAGAGATTGGCGAAGGCAGAAAGCCGTGAGAGAATGCTCGTGAAGTGGTGGCGACTTGCACTCATCAAGCCTTGAGAGGCCAGCCGCAACGTTCAGCAGCAGACAAATGACTTACGCTCACGCTGCTCGTAAGTATCACCACATTGGCCCTTGCTGTAGCCCTTTGATCGTCGAAAACGCATCCTCTGCCTACGCGACAGATTCCGCTCGCATCCTCGCCTCCGAAGCCGCGCTCTGTCACGGAAAAAGATACACCAGCGCGCCGCACTTCACATCACAAGAATGGCATTCACCTCAGTCATCTGCGCGCGTTCGATCGCGTCCAAATATGAAGTGAAGACTCGCCGCCAACGGCTGCTGCCTTGTCGCATGCCAACACCTGATCGTCCGCATCGACTTTTCTTCTCACCCACTCCTCCTCAATCACCGACCGACCTACCTTGCGGCCAACATCACCACCTCTCGCCTCAAACGCGAGATCCTCACAATCGCAACCTGCCACGGCACAGTCATCACAACAGCATTCTTCGGCAGCATGATGGCCGCGCGTGATTTCCGCGATAACCGCGGCCGCACCCTCCGCCGCAGAGGCGAGAGCAACAACAACAACGACGCGAACGCCTCGCAGCCCTCGTCGCCGCGCTCCGCACGCACCGTTGAGCCGCGCCTCGCTCGCCCCGGCCGCTCGCCGGTGCCCGACGTCTATGCTCAATACACGATGAATCGCCGCGGCGTAAGGCGTACGCAGTGGAGGGAGCAGGGTAGTTGGGTGGAGAGTGACGCGGATGATGAGGAGAGCCATGAGGGATGCGAGATCCCTGAAGATGGAGAAAACGCTCCGGGGGAGGCTGGGGACGGAGCTGCCGAGAATGGTGGTCAGAACAACGATCGCCACCAAGAGGAGAGGCAGGATGGTGAGCAGCAGGCTCCGGAGGAGGGCAACGACGATGGCAAGAACGATGATGGAGAGAAGGCGCCTGATGGTGATGGCGAGAGAGGTCTGCGCTGGGAGGCTGAGGAGGCGGCCATGAGGGCGAGAACGTCTCAGCGCGTCGAGGCTTGGCTGAGCAACGTCGGCAATTCGACACCCCTGCTTCACCCGGAGGCTGCCCCGTCACCTGACGCCGTTACCGACAATGGCGAGGACAGCGACAACGACAGCGAAGGTGGCGTGCCCATCAACGTCAACACTCTTCGCCAGGCTGCCCCGGTGCCGAATAGGAACGTCCTCATGCCGCGCCGCGGCGGGCCCACCAACATCAACAACCCTCGCAATGAGGTTGCCACGGGTCCGAATCCAAACGTCCTCATGCCGCGCGGCGGTTATCCGAATCTCCCACTAGCGGAAGGTACACGTTACCGGACGCGTTCTGTCACTCGCGCAGCAGCGGCGGCGGCTCAAGCTGCTGGTGCACGATTGGCTCCCGGTCAGGGGTATGTTGCAGTTCCGGTCGCGGAGCGGCACGCTGCTCAGCTTAGCTTCATGGCTGATGAGGATGAGCTTGATGATGAGGAGTGAGAGGATTGGGAGAGGATACCAAGGGGATGGGTGAGAGCGTTGGACTTGGGAGTTGAGAGTTCTCTGGAAGGCGAAGGCTCATGATGTTTTCACAAAACATTGTGGAGCTCTGGGGTTCTTGGGGTTTCTTGACGGCTGATGATGTTCTCTCAAAACATCTGTCGGCTCCCTGAGTTCTCTCAGCTCAATCCGGCTGGTACAATCAATCCGAACAAAATTGTGATCCGGAATCCGGACATACAACACTCCCGAACGGCGTTCTTACAGAACAATCATATCGGCACTGTCAAGCCCGAACCCAGCAGTTATCCCGAGGCGTTAGTGGGGCATGGGGCTCGTAATTTTCTCTTATGAAGCTCTTTCAGAGTCCACGGAGCTTTGATTTCCTTTGTCCGCCAGGTCGTACCTTCTGTAGCTTACTAGAGTCAGGCTCAACAACGGACATCACGTCCGGTAGCTAGACACTACAATAGCAGTAGAACACGGTTGTTAACCTAAATTCCGTGCCATTTCCAATGTCAGTATCGTGCAGGATTACCACAACGGACTTTGCCATTCTGTTTGCGCAACGTTAATCTCTTGCAGCACTTCAATACCCATCATCCTTGACGTTCTTACCCTATTAACACTTGCAACTTGTAAGTGAGGTCTTGACGACCCCAGCGCAGCAGTAGAGCCAGCTCCGAAACAGCTCCGAGAGATTTCCCCGCAAAGCACCACGAGGCGAGCGGCCGAGCGCTGCCGCTTTGTCGATCGTCAGCCAGCCAGCCAGCCAGCCTGAGAGTGGACAATGGAAGCAAGTGATTTATCATAATGCATTTGATCGAATAAAGCAGCGATGCTGAATTGCGATGAGAGGATGCCCAACACGGTGGGACAGTAGCATTAATTTTGAGCTTCCGTAGAGGGCGGGCTGTTTCAAGTTCAAGGCTGCCTCAAAATTCGCAGAGCCGCAGAGCGTTTTGATGTATGATGAGTAGAAGATCGATCCCCATATTGACAAAGATCCAGGGCTGGCGAAGTCAGATTTTGTAAAATAACGGGAAAACTTTAAAGTCTTCAACATCCGCTCATCCAACGTCTGCTGCATGCTGCCTCAGTCTTGGGACGCTTGAACGATCAATCGATGTGCAGATATGCGAGCTCGTCCGCTGACACAGAGCCGAGCGGCAAAGACCCAAGCTTGCCCAAACCCCTCGTCCCAATTTCCAACGATATTTTCCCACTCCAGATCTTTTCTCGTGATCACCAGATGCCTTCCTACTCCCTCCAAAAAGCAAAAGAACGATCATTCCGACGCGGGGAATTGAACCCCGGCCTTGTCGGCACTGATCTTAGTTCTTGACGAACCGAAGATTGAGAGCGACAAATCCTAGCCACTAGACCACATCGGAGGTGAAGTTGTATGAGCAAAAGACAAAGATTTTGATTATACTTCTTACAAATTTTTGGAAAACGCGATTCAGCATGCCTTCGCTGCGAAATCAGGCGTACATACGGGCGGAAAAGTCACTGGAAGCCCACCAGCACCAAGAGCTACATCTTGTTAGCGTACCCGCAACAAACGATCAGGAACGCCACCTGTAAATTCCGACCGCAACAAGAGCGACGAGAACAGGATCGCTGCGTCTGGAAAAGTCAGCTTTGCGATCGTCAGCATGGTCAGATTGGGAGGCCATGATGACGCTTGTGTGAAGCTAGTGTTCGCCGTTCGCTTTCGACCGTCCCGCTGTGATCAATCCCAGGAGTTGTAGTCCCTCACAAGGCCGATCAGCTAGGCACAGAATCCTTCTCCAGCTGCTTTTCGAACGAAGCTCGATTGCTTGATGCGTGGTACACCGCACTGTTGGTTCAAGTGCGTTATGCATGTAGTGATCAGGTAGATATATGCGAGAGTTGAAGAACTTGTGATGACGGCCACGCTCCTGTTTCGTCCGCGTGTTCTGACAATCGAAGTCAACCTGTGCGATCAAGACCAGACGACGGTGTGGATTGTGAACGGATGTAGCTCATCAACGCCGAATTCACAGCAGTCCACGACTTCGACCCGCACATGGCACCAGCAGATCGATTTGAACACAAAACGAGCTGTAAAATTGATAGAAATACGGAAGATTGATTTCAATCAACGAATGCCCGCCCCAAGACTCGCGAGCACGCAGCCGAAGAGTGTGGAGTGATGATGCGCAAGCCCCAACCCTAACCCTAAGCAAGCAGAGCGCTCAGAATTTTATCAAGTCCGTTCCCTCGACGAGAGCGGCCTTGCAGCAATCCTCGAATGCTGCACGGCTCTGGTGTCGCTCCAACACATGCCTAAGCGTCCATCGCATCTTTCAAGAAGGGATCCTGGATGTGACTTTCTTGGTATACGGCTTGCACACCTCGTATCGCTACTCTGTGCCATAGACTGTGGTAGAATAGATTCAGCCGGCGCATCTCGCCGCAGCGCTGGGAGCGGGGAACCTTTTTCTACCATCCCATCCAGCAAGTCACACTGCTTCGACACCTGTGTGCAGACATTCAGTAGCCATTGCTCTCGCTTGTGACTCGCTGTAGCTTTCAAGCTCCGATTTTCACACCTCAGTAGGTCGAGATGCGAACTTCGTCGTGCTGACCAGTACGAGCGGAAGCAATTTGCCATGGCATGGTTCACGCCAGCTGCACTAAAAAACAAGCAAAGTACATAATGAATACGAAAAGGGGTGGTCCCAACAATCAGCATCCTCGCTGGCGCAACCGGTAGCGCGTTCGGCTGTTAGCGACTCTTCGGAGTTCCAGCAAACCGGAAGGTTAGTGGTTCGAGCCCACTGTGAGGAGTTCCTCTCGGAAGAGGTGGACTTCATCTTTTGCTTTTTGGCCGAACTTGAGATGTTCGCGCAGCGATGTCTGGTGGGCGTGCAAGATTTTCTTTACCTGAGTAGATTGTGATTGAGCAATGAAAGAAGCGGCTTGGTGATGCTGGAGAGCGGCGAGAATTTCTATTGGTCTATACACTACATATCCAAACATGTGCATACATGGCACAGAGATACTCGGAAATATCCTCCAATCAGTGCCTCACCGCTGCGTCGTTTCCTCATGCATGGCCACCACGCAAAGCGCAGCGCTGTGCGTAGCCGCGACGTGCAGAGCCACGGCGGGCATCCGTGTCCAGCAGCAGCTGAAAGCCAGCACATCCGCACCCTCCCGAGACCATATCAATGTCGCGCGATTCGGCCAGTCTGAAGGTTGGAGGCCGATTGCGCGTTGAAACATTCGCGCGCAGAGCAAAGTCTCCGAGGCGGAGTTGGGTAGGCGCTCGTGTGGCCGCAGAATGGCTGTTGCGTTCCCAGCAACCTGAGCGGCGGAACACCAGCATAGGTGGCGGCGATGCCTCATCGCAGCTTGTGTCCAAAATGATTCGGTTCTGTGACCGGCAGGAAGAGAGCGGCAGCTGTCGAAGCCGGCAGGCGGCGACTCGTCCCTACATGCAGCACACATCCCCAATAATAAGAGGTGATGGAGAACCTTAGCAAGATTCCCGGCTCCTCCTCTGCTCATCCTCCAGTATTATCCTCCGCCATAATATCCAAGGTATCCAGCCTCCAAATCTCCACCTCCTTCACCAGCTTCGGATCCACCAACTCCACCTTCCGCCTCATCTCCGTCGACCCGTCCGCATAAACGTGCTCAAAAGCGCCGCCGCAACGGAAGATGAGTGCGCCAACACCGACCCACTTGACCGTAAAGTTCTGCGCAACGTACAAGTCGCGGCCCATGACGGCCACCATTTTCTCTTCCGGCACGAAAGGCTCCTCGCCTGAAGCCGTGCTCGATTCGTCTTTCAGGATGCGCAGAGCGTAGAGTTTAGGGAGGAAGGGCATCAGGAGGCGCAGGATTTCGTGGTTGGGGAAGCCGAGGACCATGCCTAGTTGTGTGAGATTGGGGCAGGAGCGGATGAGGTTTGTCAGGTCAATCTCGCTGAGGGGCCACTGATTCGAGAGCAGCAAGTGCTTGAGGGTTGAGCCGTGATGGGTGGTGAGTGCGCGGAGGTAGTCTCGACCGAGAGATGAAATTTCGTTGTTGCGCTCTGCAGTGTCGGGAGAAGTAGTTGAGGGCGAACGGTCAGGGGTGATGTAGTCCGAAGTAGGGCTCTGCGTCGTGGACATGGTCGGCTTGCCGGTACGGTCGTTGACGATGTAGCAGTATTCCAAGCCGGGGGACCTCTGCAACAGGGCCACATGCTGAGGTGCGAACTCGTTGAAACGGATCGTGTGGAAGAAAAGCTTCAAGTCGGCAGGTAGCTCTCTCCACGTATCGTCCACGTAGACATTCGCGCTGCCTCCTTGGGCGCCCCCGAAAGTATCCAGGAAAGTCATGCTCTTGCAGATCTGGTAGTCAATGACCTCGTTGAACGACTGGGTATTGGGTCCAAACCAGTTTTGCATTGCAAAGTGCTTCAGCTTTGGCATATAGCCAGATTTGATGCAGCGCGAAAAGAAGGTACCCATGTTCAACGTGGGCTCGGCGTTTCTACGCATGCGCGGCGAGAAATGCAGGCGCAAGTCGCTGAGATTCTTGGAGCCTGCGATCAGGAAGGAGATGTCGTCGGGGTAGCAAAGCGGGTCGAAGTCGATCACCTTGAAGGTCCTGAGCTTCGGCATCGCCGGGATACAGACAGCAGGTCGGGGCACGCGTTTGAGGGGAATTTGATGGTGAGAGTCGTGAGGCTTTCGCTGGCAGCAAGCCCTTGGTAGAGAGCCTTCAGTGGCTTGCAATCCAGCTCCCAGCTGAAAGACTGCAGCCTCGTCATCCTATCCACACACACCCGCAGCATCATGTTCAGCAGCATGGAGTTGTCCGGTATCCGTCCTTTTGCGAAATCTTCCACTCCGACTTCCCTCCATTCCCCCCAAAGCCTGAAGTGTCGCACCACGCTTGCATGGCTCTTTGTTGACAGCCCGTTCAGCGCCATCATGAAGGGGCTCCCGCTGCCAAAGCCTTCGGGCCTGCCATTGACGAATCGGATCTCGGGATACGAGTGCAGGGAGACTTTCTGGTACAATTGAGGCAGGGTCATGTAGTACAGAAGCCGCGAGGTGCGCGTGACGCGCGCAATGTCGCCGACATCGTCCAGGTAGCTCACAATACGCGCGATGAGGTTGAGGGGGAGCGGCGAGCCACTGGTCTTCGGAGCGGAGGAAACGGGCGAGGTGTATTGCACGAAGGGCGGTATTTCTTGGAAGGTGTAGGATTGCGAGTAGTGTCGCGACGCCATTATGGCGTGTGGGTCGGCGGTTCTCCTCTATGGTCCGGGGCTCATCGCTGGTATGACTTGTTGCGCGTGTGGATACACCGGGTCAATGTGTGAGAATGTTCCCTCGGATTCGCGTCCGGCCAGAATCAATGACGGGTCGGCGTCTCGGCGTTGTCAACTCTAATGATCCTCCACCCTGCATCGGCTGGCGCCCGAGTCAGCAATTCCTCCTGGCCACATGGCTGGAGCAGAAGCTTGACTGACATCGTCTCCAGTTCCGCGGGTGCGCGAGAAGTTGACCTCACCTCTCATATGACTGAACAAGGTGTTGTGTACTACGTGCTCAGCGGTTGCGTGGTTTCAGATCTGAAGATGTCCGCTGGTCTATTCAGAAAGTCTCCGCATGCTATCTTATTATTAGGTAGGTCCCATTTTCGTACGAACACTCCCTCTTTTATTTGACTTGCCGGACGCCATCAGGTGCAGCCTCGACACGCAAAACACAGGATCAGCGACACTACAAGTCACGCATGCAGAGCCCTCGTGTGTGCCACCTTACGAGTAAACTCAAATCGAGCGCGATCTGCTCTGAAAGTCAGAAGATTTAACAGCCACATGGACGATCTTCATCGTATTCGTGTCATTTCAGCAAGGTTGTCAAAGCTAATTCTATTGTACACTCGTGCAGAAGCTTGATCCTGAAGTCGGCTACTTAGCATCATCAACTCTCAGTCTCTCGACCGAAGGCTTTCCCCATAGGCCCTCGATAATGCTGATCAGATATCTCAGTAATCTTGGAAAGAACTCCATATACGTCTTCGGCCGTGACGCAAACGTCTTCTATCCGGGATAGCTTCTTCTCCCTTCAACCTCGAACGAGTTGGTGACTGGAAGGACGCTAATCTCGGCCTCTTGCTCGGTCTGGCAGAGCCCAGCTCTTTCCAATGTCCGATTCATCGGTGTCTGGGGTCCAAGCCGTAGAACATGAGATACTTTCGGGAGTCGGCAAAAGTGCGATGAATGCTGAGGACCGGGATATCCTCTAAAAGCTGCAGAATATCCTTCTTGGCCATTGTGATTTATTACGCGGGAAGTGTGTGGCTCTGAGGTGAGTTTGGCGGGTAGATCTACAAGTCTGAGTTATAGAAGAGATAAAACACAAAACGGTGGCGGTACGCTTTCAGGCAGATGGCGATCCGCCAGTGTCACACGCATGGGAGATTAGGCTGGGTAAGCATAGTATGAAGCGATCAAATATCCATTGTTGCAGTAAAATCAAAATATTGCTACATCTCTCTCACTCAGCCTTGCTGCCGTCAAGGCGACGAAAAACCATTGCACGAGTCAAACTTGATACCTTTGCAGGATCAGAAGAAGCGTCGGCATTCCACCCAAAAAACTTGCGATAGACGCCCGAGACGTCCATGTACCTGACACTCAGATCGGCATAACGACCGGCACCTCGCTTGGCATCGATCTTCGCCGTGACGGCAGAAAGCTTACTCTGACTGACCCCGTGCATGTACGAGGCGAGGCCCACAGCCTCAATGCCAGTGCAAGCCTGAAGTGCTATCTTGCTCTGCTCAAGCCAGAACTCGTCGTTAATCAAGGTTTGCATCGAGAGCTGCTGATCGTAGTAGGACACAGTGTCCGCCGTCAAGCCGATGGCGTCCATGAACTGGCCAAGCTCAGACTCAGGATAGCCCGCCTTGGAACAGAGCTGCAGAAATTCCTCGTCAGACGCGTTGTGGCAATAGAGAACGAGGCAGCGCACGAGCTCGGCGTACGCGCAGACACGCTCTGAGTTGAGCGTACCAGCGTGTTGTCTAAACTCCAGCGTGTTTACCCGGGTATCCGCCAGACCCTGGCGCTCAGGATACAAGTTGTCCACATTGACAGTGGCCCACTTACCATTGAGATAAGGGTCTGTCGGCTCATGCCTATTGTCCATGAGATACTCCCAACGTGCAGGGTCCTCAGCCTCTTGATCATCATCCTCGTCACTGCGATCACCATCAATGTAATCCTGATGAAAACCTTCGTTGAAGATTGACTGCGACTCTTCCTCGGACATTGTCCCGGTTCCATCACCAGGCGTTCCGTCGATAAAGCCATCATCCGAAGTCCCTCTTTCGGAACTGTTGAGGAAGAGTCTACCAAGCTCTTCAAAAGTGGTGCACTTCTCAATGATTTCGAGCCAATGACAGAAATTCTTGGACTCATTCATGTCATTGTTCTTGGAGAAATGCCAGCCGAGGCTTGCGTTGAACATCCTGTCGGCAGGGAGTCCGGCATCTGGGTTCTGGTCAATTTGGGAGGAAGAGTGAATCTCGTCCAAGCGATCTTCGAATGCTGTGCACAACTGCAAAACGCTCTTTGCCGTGCGAAGTGGCATCTGGGTATCGCCAAAACCAATGTGGACGTGGAACTGTGTTAGTTCGTTAGTGATGATGCTGCAGCCCCTGGTTTCATAAGCTCGAATGGCCTCGAGGACTTGTCCGACCTCAGCTTGCCAATCCTCATCAACAGAAAACTTGCGAGAGCAGATCTTGATCTGCTGGACTGCGGGTGCTTCCTCCTCTCCGTCTTCTTCCTCTTCTTCATCTTCGTCAAAGATCTTGATGTACTTGGCCTCATCGGCGGAGAGAACGACGGTTTCTAACGTACGTCTGAGATACCATTTCTGGTAATTGTCGTGGTCGCAAACCCGTCCACTACCATCGATGCCACGTGCTGCCAGGTCTTTGCTGATCGTATCCAGGAGATAGTTCAAATTGCGCCGAGAATAGGTAGCACCAGGATCGGCAGCCAGGTTGAAGAAAAATCTCGCGGGAGAGACCACGATGACTTCAAAGTCGATACCGAGAGTCATCCCATCGGAGGCATTCCTCTGAGGAGCCATGCTTGAGATGTTTGGAGATGATTGGTTGTGTTCAGAGCTAGAGTTTTCTTGAGAGAGCTGGATGCTCAAGAGAAGAGCTGAAGTATGAAATATTGTACCCGGAAAATAATTTGCACCGTCTGGCATTGGCTCAAACACAAAGAGACTGTTCCATTCATAATAAGAGTTCAAAGCCACAACTTCACATTGTAAGCGAGCCTTTGTCCTGAAAGGAAAATGAAAACCAGACTACCTTTGTTTATACAAAGGGTGGTGCTATGCCGAATTGCGCATCGGCTTATGCAATGTCTCGTGGGAAGGCACGCAGACTTATATTAGGAGAGATCATGTGATTAGAAGAGCTACAACAGGCTCCAGAAGATCGCAGTTATGCAGATATTCGCCTTCTAGAGGGGCTCACCAGACGGTTTAGGCGAATTTGGGGGACCAAAACAATTGATTATTTGTTTGAAGAGACGACTGCGCCGTCAGTTAAGCTATGCGTGATTAATGATCACCATCCATGAAACACTAACTTTGGCACATTTGTGCCTTCAACTGAACCAACTCCGCAAGCAATGTCGCATCGGCCCTTCAAAGTAGAAACAATTTCCAGCGCATACGAACTCGCCAGTGCCATCCTTCTTGCCGTCTGAGTAGTAGCCGTAGCCAGATCAAGCTCAGTTTATGACTTTTTGCGAGATGGGCCGTCGTCAATTCCATTTTCATCGGGCTGAGAACGAACACCTTGGGTGCCAACATCTTCACCCTCAATTGCCGATTTGGTAGATTTGTCACACTGAACTCTCGTCGTGAATCCCAGACAGATCACCTCGGGAAAAGCAATCCGCCGTTCTACTCAGACAGCGTAGCCGCTTCGGTACCCTCGTCAGACGCGTTATGATAGCCAGAGGCTGAGTACGAGGCCTCAGAGTTGCACGCGTGCTCGCTGTATTCCCCCAGAGATCCTTCTATAGCTCTCTCGCTGCTCCCATCGCTGGAACTGGAATACTCTTTCTCAGACTCATTGTTCTCCGCGTCAGCATCGGCCTCCTCGTCACTGCTCAGCTCCTCCGCCGGAATGGGATCCACGGGATCTGGATCCACCCAATCAGCCTCGTCCCAATCGCAGTCAGCCCCATCTTCGTCGTCCGTCGAAAGCCATTTGATCAAGTTCTTCTCGTTGATAACCTTGATCTCGTCTTTGGAAGTAGACGATGGCGCATCCTCTAACCATATGCTGGGCTGAGTCCTGACAATCTCCGTGACGAGCCAACCGTCGGGATCAACAGGGCGGGCCATCGGTTTGTCGTGAGGCAGCCATGAAGCGCCGCCGGTGAAGTGCATCGCATCGTTCACATCGTCAAGGGACACGTCCTCCTCCATGACAGTACTGTAGACGCAGTTCCCATAAAAGATGGCGAATTCGAGCTTTGATTCCTTCTCGTCGTATGCAGCCCAAAGCTCGCGGACAGGTAGGGTGGGTTTGTCATCGCCGTTGACGCTGACGACGCGCATCAGAAGGCGATGTCCCTCGAGACAATCGATGGCGCCTGTGACATTTTCGAGCTTGATGCCTTGTGCACGAGACATGGTGGCTGTGATGCTCCAAGCGGATGGCAGGTTTCGAAGCGGAACCTTTTGACGTCTTTGTGAAAGTTGGTGATGTCCAAAGCCCTTCTTGCGATTTGTGTATCTGTGCAGGATGGACGGGTAGTGGACGGTGCTTGCCGACTTGGCTGGGGGTAGTTGAAAGATGTTTGTTGTCGTAGCTCCAAAGGAGCCAGCGCGTGGCTTTTGTAGGCGGCTGAAAGCGAATTGAAGTGAATCAATACTTGGAGCTCGGCGCTTAAACACGGTCAATTCAGCAGAAGAGGGCATTGAAGACATGTCGGCGTCCAGCTTGTGTGGATGACAATCACTGCATGAAAATATAGACTTGGGGTCTGATCTCATTCGCGACTTGCCGACTCGGGACGTGATACCAGACCGACTGGCGAGAAGATGACCGAGCTGCGCTGCGAAGGTGTCCTTACCACGTTCAGATCCAAGGCTTCTGACCGCCCACTGACCAATGTACTCCAACGTATCTTCTGTTACCAGCGTCATGCCAAAAAGCGAGCCCTGCAAAACAGCCAACATCATTGTTACGCGCGACTCCTTCATCCACGCTATCTGAGCATCTGTGCTGTAGGCTCTCGTCCACGCTTGTTGGGCAACCGAGGGCCAATCGCTGGCGACAAGGACCTTGTTGGCCTTGGGCGAGTAATAAATGCGTGGGGTGCGCCATGGTGCGGTCACAAAAAGGAGTAACGCTCTTGTTGGACCAAAGGGCGCGCTCGCCGAAGTTGCTTGTGCCAGTCGATGTCGCGGCGGCAGCAGCAATGCAACAGTCTGGCCCCATCTTTGGCATCAAGTCTGAAGAATCTGCCTTCCAGGATGAAGCCATCTCCATTGCGCTTGCACCGAAAACTGCTCGTCAAGCATCGTAGTCTGAATCCACCAGACAGCAAATCGGGAACGGCTGGAAGTGGAGAGACACCGAGCACAATCGCGAGTGTGCGACAAGTGGAATACCAGTTTCCTAGGATTATCTAAGACATTTGATGAGGTAGGATCTCTTATGCCCAGGTTGAGGCGAATTGTGGTCCTCGAGAAGGAGGAGTTGCACCCGGAGTGATCAAGGAAGTCCAGCGGGAAAGAGCCACCCGCATTGAACCAGACAGATAGTCAAGACATCTACCTTACCTTGACCGCAGCGCATCCAAATCTTCCCGTTCTCGGTATAGCAGATACCGCGGCAGCTTGTGTTTCCATCTTGATCGACTGTGCTGACTTTCCGTACATGATCTTGCAAGCGACAGGTTCCAGAGCTAATTTAGTGATGGCGATGGCCTACTTTGATGGCAGAGGTCAGCAGCAGAGATCAAGTGTCGTATTATTCTCTAACCAAGGAGCAAGAAGATGGTGATTAGGCCTACAGGATTGCCATTCGCAAGGCCTGCTCTCATCGGAATGTCCGCAAAGCTTCGAGGTTCAGATTTAGCTCAAGCAAAAAGCATAACGAGCAGCGACCAGAGTCAACACCAACACTTCCTCCACATGCCAGCTAATTGGAACCTTGTCTGCACAACTCCGCCATTGTTACATCTATCCCACACACGGAGAGATGCAGAGTATCAAAGATGAAAGGGTTGCGGCCCTTATCGACGCCACCCGGGTATCGCGAAAGTGCAACGGCTCGCTTCGTGTTTTGGTGTCGCGCTAGAGTGCTCCACGGTGGGCCAGACCGAAACCCTATCCCTGGGGTTTCCTACCATGATTCTTCGCAGCCGCTGAGTTGTCTTTCAGCCGCATAGCAAAAGAAAGGTGAGCGTAGCGGCGTGGCTGGAGGACAGGCGAGAGAATATCCTTGGGGACACGGAAGCCCACCACCACCGGCATTTTCCACAGGGCTCTCATATTAGCTCAGGAACAGGATGCGAGGCGACAGATCATACTCTTCCACTGTGGACGAGCGCTCGCCTTTGTTGCAGGGTCCGACGAGCAACATTGACAATTCCAGCCAGGACTTCGACCACCACGTCCAGTTCTGCACTCTTGTTGGCGTCACACCTCACACCCTTCCTTCAGGCCACAACCACACGCCGCATCCTCAATCGCTGTACGCTCGTGCCCTCCAACGTCGCCGGAACCAATCCTTCCTCTACGCCTTTGCGGCAACCCTTATCAATGGACTACTGCTCTCTCAGGTCGTGCTCGGTGCGGCACTCACAGCGCTCGCGGCCAGCAACAGTAGCCGCGTACTCATTACTGTGTTCGGCGCTCTGAACACCGTCATCGCCGGCGTAATCGCCTTTCTGAAGTCGCGAGGCCAGCCTTTGCGCGCTCGCATGTTTCGCGATGATCTAGATCGCGTTGTGGACGAGATCGAGTCTTCCGCGGTGATGTGGCTGGGCATCTCTCAAGGAGTACACGGATACGACGCCATTGACACGGATGAGCAAGTCACTGTACGCAGCGAAGTGGCGAGACTCACGAGACTTTACGATCGCGCCGTCAAAGCCAACACAACGAATGATCCGGACTTGTACGCTGCCGGCGGACCAGGCGACTTTCACCATGCAGCCTTAAGAAGCAGACCGGGCCAGCCTCCTTTGACTGCGGCCGCGCCGCAGCCTGCACTCCCGCCTTTGCAAACTGTCATCCAGCCGGGCCCAACACCTGAGGTAGACGAGAGCCCTGCGACGAAAGCGCCAACTCCAGCACCCGCTGCTAAACCTGTAGAGGAGGCAAAGCCCACGGCGGAGGCTACGACACCAGCACCACCGCCTCCAGCAGAGCAAGAGCCGGAGACACCGGCATCTACAAAGGATGAAAGCGGTACAGCGACACCAATAACTGTACAGACCATGAGTGAGGTCAAACCAGCAGAAGCCTCCGCGCCAGCAACTCCAGCGACAGAGGTTCATGATCCAGACGCGAGCCCGGCTACAGCTGTTCGTCCGCCGTTGAAGGATGAGAAGTCGGCTGATAAATTAGACAAGCCTAATAGGCTGGAAGAGCTGCGCAGAACCGGCGGCGATGCCCAGGCTTTGTCTCCGTTTCTGAACGTGTGAGCCATGCTGATAGAGGGTGCGGCCCGCAAGGTTCGATGTGGAGGGACGTCAGATCTACGATAACGTGTTATATACCGGGGGCATGTGGTTTCTAGGGTTACTCGAAAGGCCTTGAAGACTGATGTGATCCTGCAACGATTGAGCATCCGCTGCCCGCGCTCATGCGTTACATCTGTCGTCAGTTGACACAAAACTTGCACACATACAAGATAGCTCCTCGCTTGTGCTCTGCGCATGGTTCCAAGGCACAGTTGTTCGCGGCAGCCTTTGTACATACCACCAGCCTTTGTACATACCATGAATCATGACTCAATGCCTTCACAATAAATCGAGCATACCAGAAATCTACCTCCGTTCGAAACAGCTTCGTCGCACAATCTCAGAGTCGCAGCCTTCTCCACCACCCTCCCCTGTCAATTGCAATCAAAAGCAAGAATATTAAGGTAAGGCGTCAAAGCCAGTCATTGCGGATAGTGACTGCTGAATTGGCAGTGAAGAAATCTCAAAGCTTCGACTTCACTGAATATCAAAGCTTGAAGACAAAGCCAGGAGGCTGGGCTCTAACCTACCGTGAAGGTGATCTCTCAAACACCCAACACGTTCTGTTACTCTCTACTTTCTCTTCTACATCAACCCTCCCATCACCACCCACAACCTTCGAGCGTCTTCAGACTCAACCCGACCAAAAACCCATCCACGAATCCTACGCCAAATCAATCATCCAGCAATGTATCACGGCCAGCCGCTGATGAGCGGAGGCATCGGCCATCGTACGGATCCATTAGCCATGCAATCTTCGCGTGTAAGAGCCAGGATGCTCCTTGCCGAGTGTGGGTCTGACGGCCGCCGTCCCGAGTCCGATTCTGAGAGTGGTAAGTCTCCCTTATCCCCGATCTTCAATGTAGTCCTTCCTCGCTGACAGACATTGCAGAAACTGACTCCGATTTTCCTTTGCGTCGCTCTCGCGGCCAGTCTAGAACTAGGTTCACGGAGCGCATGCCGTTTACAGACATGATGGGCCGTAGCGGTAGAATCTTCGCGGACTACGACGACATCTACCCCCTCGACAGCGCCTCCCGTCGTCCTCGCTTCCGTGCGCGCTCTCCCTCAAGCTACAACTACATCTACCCAGACGGAAATCCATCACACGGCCTGTCTCGCCGCCCACACTTCCGTCGCCGCGACCTCGTATCTGAACTTGACGACGAGTCCTCCTTGGCCCCCCGCCGCCGCTCGTACATATCCGACCGCGACATCGAGGACCTGTACACGCCCGCCCGCCGCGATCGGTCTCGCCGCAACAGCCTCGACGGCTCCTCAGCAACTCTCTGGCCCAGATCCCGCGCAGCATCCCTAAACCCCTACAGCCGCCGCCATCGCTCGCCCTCACGCAGCCGCCACGAGCACTCGCACCGCTACCGCCGCTCCTCAAGCGGCCACAACGCTCGCGTCCGCGCCCCTCAAACCCACAACACCCACGCGCCCAACATCCACATCCACACCCACACCCACCATCACCACTACGACGACCCATACGCGAACGCCACCCAGACCCCTAACGTCCCGCACTATCTCCCGGGCACGCCCATCGGCCCACTAACAGCCGAAGAGCTCGCGCGCGCCGGCCACGGTCCCAGCGTCCGGCTGCCGCACGTGATGTTCGGGCGGACCGGAGTGCCGCCGGCGGGTGGGATGACATTCTATCCGACGGCTGATGGGACGAGGGCGGTAGCGGCGCCGGGGGTGGGGTGGACGGAGAGGAGGAGGAGGAGGGGGTTGGGGGAGGGGTTTGGTGGGTATCCTGGGTATTGATTGATGGGTGAGAAGCGCTGAGCGGTCGTGGAGGGAGAGCTGGGGATGCCGGATTCTATCGACTGGGTGGAGGCTCTTGCTTTGCGAGTGTCTTTTGTTTCGCAGCAATGAGCGGGTGGGGAGATTTCTTTTGTTCGCAGCGAAGGGGAAACAGTCCCTTCAATACTGCCTGGCGCAATGACGTCGAGTCAGTATGCTTGGAGCTTCAGTCCTGGGGGAAGCTGGTCTGGACGCTGTTTTGCTGTTGCTTCAGCTGCTATTACCCAACTGCAAACTCACAGCTCACGCCTCACGGCTTCGGGTGCTACTCAGGTGGACTCGGAATCGGCAGCTTTGATTCTTGATGTTTTGCTTTTGATCCAGTGGTACAGATCGCGATTCGTAGTACAAAATATGTGTGATTGTCAAAACCTGCGAGTCTTTTGAGTATCAAGACCTTCGTCCGTCCTACCTTCCGAACCTTGTGACCCAATCTCTCGTTTCTTCAGCAGCAGCTGACCGCTTGCGAGTTCTGAAGTCTCAACAAAACTGAGGAAAGCCGGTGAGCGGTGTGTGGTCTGCTCGCAGGTTCTTTGCATCCTACCGCCAGTCCTGTGCCGTGCCTCCGGAACGAGAAAGAGCAATCTTTTCCTTCTTAGAGCAGCAGTAACAGCAGCAGCACTCAGGAGTCGAATCTGGCACTCTCGTTTCCTCTCCCACTTGATCTCCACTCAACTCATCTATCAAGGTACCAGCCTGCTGGAATGCCTTAGTGAGACTACCGCTCTTCCATCCAGTCACTGCGAGTTCTCTGGGGAGAAGCGACATGATCGTAGCATACACGGTTCGCGCGGATACGTCTGAATTCTTGTTTTGCCGAAGTAGATGGTTTACTAGGATAGGTTATACTGGTGAGCATGAAGGCTTCCTGAAAATGTTGCTCAAAGGACCTGCTGCTCTGCGGAAATCATTCGTATATTCTGTGGCGCTCGCGCGGCCATATCGACGTCTAGATAGTCTCGGTCGTGAGCATGATCCTGCCCCGCGGACTCTTGTCCTTCTGTGTCCCTGTCTTTCCCATAGCGGTTCGTTCGTGGGGTATCGTACAGCCATACATCCATGCAAGACCGTCTGTCGGCCAGTCTTCTCACATATCCAATCGAATCGTCCAATCTTCCAGCCTCTGCCCATCCTGCTCTTTTCTCACGCAAGCCAAACAAAACAATCCAACCTAAGCGACCGCCTCCCCCTCACCTTCCTGCTTATCGCCAAAAACCCTAAACTGGACAAAAATAACCCCGTCCTCGACCATCGTGCCCAAGCTCCCCAACAGCCACGGCACATTCGTAACGACATACCGCCTCTCCAGAGAATGGAACAGGATGCCGGCGCCGTACGTCGCGTTGCCCAGCAAGCTGAGCAGGAAGAAGAGCAAGCTCAGGCCCTCGCAGGAGCGGTCGCGCTGGTTCTTGATGATCTGCGGGACGCGGGCGCCGAGGTACAGCAGCGCGGAGCCGTAGCCGAGGATGCTGGCGCCGAGGGGCGTGGGCGGGGCGGAGGCGGGGTCTGCGAGCGGGACGGGGTGCCAGGCGCCGGTCTTGTAGGCTAGGAACCAGCCTAGGGAGCCCGCGAGGCAGATGGCGAGGATGGAGAGGGAGTTTTTGGCCCAGGCTGAGGAGCTTGTGGAGGGGGCAAGGGCGCGGGAGAGGGAGTCGCGGCGGTGGGAGGCGTGGGAGAGGGTGGAGCGGCGGCGGCGGGACTGGGAGGTGGTGGAGGATTTGCGGCGGGGAGGGTTGGCGGCGGCGGAGGCGAGGAGGGGGTCGGATTCGGTTGTGGTTGTGGTTTGGGCCGCGGCGGCGGCTTTGTCCTTCTTCGCGTTCAGGGTGTTGTAGTAGGTGCACTGGGCGATGAGGGCGCCGTCTGCGAAGCAGAAGTAGATCGCCAGAGCGATGACGGTGGGGACGAGGCCGGCCCAGAGGCCGCCGGCGAGGGAGAGGATGTCGCCGGCGGCCCAGATGAAGAGGAAGGGCATGGAGATGCCGTCGGCGTGGCCGTTGGTGTAGTTCTCGACCAGCTGGGGCACGAGCAGGAAGATCCAGGCGGCCAGCGAGATGCTGCCGAAGATGCCGCTGAGGGCCTCGTTCCACGTGAGGGCAACGTCGGGAGACATGGTGGGCGGATGGCGGTCCCGGGGCCCTGTGTGGTTGTGGTGTTCGTGGGCGACCTGCGCCGGGGAAGAGGTGTTGGTGGTGTTTATATAGTCAAGGTATATAATAGACCAGGAAGAGGCCCACGATAAGAGTCGGCGAGTCGAGTCAACAAGCGGCGGCCGGCGAGAATTCAACCGCCGCCAAAACGCCAATGGCCGTCGCACCCATTGCCCAGTGCGCGAAAGCTTTGAAGGCGTTGCGCCAACTTTCGCGCGGTCGGGCGATGCGACGTCAATCCTCGGGCTCGGCTTGCCTCTTTCGAGTGGGGAGAAAATTCACCGGCCAAATCACAGCCGCCCGATTTCTCAGACTGTGGGTAATCAACAAATAAATAGACGTTGGGCGGGAGTCGGGGCCATTTGGGGGATGCCATATTGATGAGATTGTGGTCATACCGCTTTGTAACGATAGTGAGTATTGTATGCATTTATCTGTCAAGATCCTCACGCGATTTTCTGTAGAGTCATCATACAGGATGGAAAACGTCCAAGACTGCCGCGTCGACTTGGCTGCGTCGGTAAGGTACTGTTAGGCAAACCAATGGCTAGCTCTTTCTGGGTATGAGGATCGTGCCATTTGGTCGACACCGATCGCCGTGCAACGTAGATCGAACTGGTACGAGAGAGCTCGCTTTTGACCGCAAGAACTATGACACCGGAAATATTTTGCCGGCTGATGAAGTGCACTCCCGAGATGCTGGGTGACACTGGTCCGATATACCCTTAGGTACACCGCAATTCTGGAGATCGCCGGTACACCACACAAGGTAGATCAGAGACCTCACGCCTGAATTCTGGGAGCTGAAGACACAGTCTTCAAACAGCTGCCATGACCACGCGACAGAAAGAGCGAAGCTCGAGATTCGTTCACGGCAGGTAGGAAACCTCACAGATCACGATAATGATCAGAACTCTACGGCTCCAAAAGCGTGAGCATATCGTGGAATCGAGCGAAGAGAACCATCTTCCTGCGCAGATTTACGGCCAGAACTCACATCTGAATGTAACATGGCGCAGACAGCATGCCTTACGCTACCTGAGCATTCTATTCCCGAAAAGCAGGGCAAGAGTTAGGCTCTCGACTTACTGGATCTGGACGCAATCAGCGTTATAGCGAAGACCGTGCAACCATGATGAGCCGATGCGTCTTCGAACGACAAGACTGGACTCTGCACATGCTTCTCGCACCGGAACAAACTGCTCACACCGGTACGGCGCATGGTCGTCTTCGGGTAACTGGAAAAGAAGGCATGCTCGGCCGCTTGGCTCGCTAGGTACGAACACCATAACAGTACGGATCTGGTGGCATGTCAATATTGTCATCGCTCCTCTAGACAGCGATCAAGCAGCCTCTTCCTCCGCCTCTTCCCCGTTCTCCCCGGATCCAACTGCTCGCTGTAGGACGATGCGGCCGGTATCAGCGATCTCCAGCCTGAGACGGACCTGTCCGGATACCTTGACAGACTTGTTGGCAGCGCCAACACGAACGCGGTCGGGCAGCAAACCGATACTCGGGGAGTGCTCTACACCCCGGAAGCCAGCTTTAGAGCGATTGACTGCCCCAAATGCACCGCAGGCGCCAGAAGGAGCCCGAGGCGCGCGGTGATCATTATAACGGTATACCTGCTGGCGCCCGGAGGAGATCACCGCGCCCGCGGCGCCCGTGGGAGATGATGACTCCTATCATTTTGGCAGTACCAGTATCAGCTCGCTCTCGCGGTACGTTGTGAAGGGAGGGAGGGTTCTCAGGTCATTAATTGAGTATTGCTGAAACGTAGTCACAGGGAAGATGGTATGAGCATAGCGCGGTAGTTTATCAAAGAGCGATAGATGAATACCTCTCCTCAGACCTTTTTCCCCTCCTACATGTCGAGACAGTAGCACGACACGGGTGGAGGCTGCACATCACGGCATCGTGCCATGGGAGGACTGCCCAGATGTCAGTAGCAATTCGCCAGATCCTACGAAGGAGTGAAAGTGGCGTCGTTAGGCACCCTTCCTTACGGACAAGAAGTGTTCAAACTAGTTCAGGGCAGATGATAGCGGCACATTGGAGAACCTCATTCAGAAACGATGGATTATCTATTGGGCGTACTCTCATTGACACAAGCTGATCTAAATAGCCTGGTGCTGATATTAGCAGCATGTCAGCAAATTGAATCACGGAGACTAGATGTTTGTCGAACGGGTTCTCCCGGGCAACCTCGTAAATATGACATACCGCAAATGGTAGTAGCATACGGCCGGACTATATCAGGGAGAACGACAGTCGAACATGTAATTACTCACATGCCATCTTCACAGCGCAAGTTACTGCCTTTTCTGCCTGAGGCTCTAAGAGACTCAGGGCCTCAGGCCGGGACCTGCAGCTCTAGTGGGGCTTTGAGTCCGGGGTAGCGCGCGTTTCGACGCGACCTTTATTGACCTGACTTCACAGCGCCCACCACCAGCAATTGCGACCGCCGACACTTTCTTGACGACTTCTCGCTCTTTTTCTACACCACTTCCACCGCACACCTGCACCGCACACACACACACCGCACCACCTTCGCACCCACCCACACCCGCACCCGCACCCACACACCGCGCACAAACCACCCGCACACGCACCCACCATGGTCGCAACACGCCGCTCGCTCGGCGGCGGCGGCGGCTCCTCTCCCTCTCCCTCGCTCGCCGCGGACACCGAGCCGCTCACGAAAGCGCAGCAAGCCCAGCTCAAGAAGCTGAACATCTCCGGCACCGACGCGCTCAAGGGCGAGGACCTCAAGGCCGTGCAGGCGGCGAGAGAAAACCTGCCGACCTACCACTGGCGCGGAGCGTCCTACCTCCAGGACGAGAACACCGACGTCGCTTGGGTTGACAACCAGCCCGAGCGCTACCTCAAGCGCTCGAGGGAGGCTGGCCTCGATGATGGCGAGGGCGTTGAGGGTAGGACCGCTACGGCGGTGGAGGAGGACGAGGAGGAGGAGGATGAAGATGAGGATGAGGAGGAAGACGAGGACGAGGACGAGGACGAGGACGAGGACGAGGATGAAAAGGAGGAAGAAGAGGAAGAAGAGGAAGAGGAGGAAGAGGAGGAAGAGGAGGCGCCGCCGCTCAAGCGCCGCAAGTTCGAGCAAGATCACGAGCTCGAGCCGTACATGGAGGCGATCCGCAAATCACATGCGGATCGTCTCCACGCACATGCGGCGCGCGGCGAGCGCCTCCAAAAGCCTTCGAGGGAGGAAGCGGCGGCTGCGGTCGCAACATCATCACTATCATCAGCCAAGAAGGCTTCAAAAATCGCCGAAGACACCGGCGACAACAACATGAACACCGCCCGCAGCGACAACGCCGAGAATGGCCGCGGAAAGAAGCGCACTCGCAAGCATAGCGCCGATGACGACGAGGAGCCCGAGCAGCCGACGAAGCGCAGAGCCAGCCAAAATGAGGTTCACGCCAGGTCGCTACCGAGCTCCGCCGACATCGACAGGATCGACAAGGAGAAAAAGCGCAGCAAGAAGGAAGCCGCGCGCAAGAACTTGAAGACCAAGCCTCTGCGCGAGGAGGACATGTACAGCGAAGGGGAGCAGCGTCGTCAAAAGGTCGTCAAGCTGGCTGAGGTGCAGAAAGAGCTCATCGAGACTACGGAGGACTGGCACTTCGCGAAGGAGCAGCTGGAGAAAGCGAGGGCGTACAATGCCGCCCGGCGTGCAGCTCAGCAGGCAGGCGCCCAGGACACCCAGCAGCCTATCGACCTCAGCGAGGATGCGACTGAGCACGACAACCGCGATGAGGATATGGTTGATGAGCAGCTCGAGCGCGAGCAGCAGCAGCACAGCCGCAGCGCCTCTCAGGGTCAGCATGATGACGGCAGCAAGGCTGTCGACACCCCGCTTGACGAGGTGAACGATGAGGACTCGAGAGTGAACGTCGTCACAGAGGCTGAGCAAAATCTTTACGCACCCACAGACGCATACGAGCAGCACCAACAAATTGCATATGTGACCATGGCCCCTCTCAGCGAAGCACACACTCATCCGTCCGAAATGAGCCCGCCACCGCAGACCACGTCCGGCGCATCTCGCACTTCCCCTTCCGCGACACGCATCGAAACTCCCATCACGCACATGAACACCACGACAACATCCACATACCCCACTGGCGCTAGCACCAAGCCCGGCCACACCCCTACCGCTCCCGCGCCGCTTGACACTCCCTCAAGCAACAGCAGCGCCAACAGCTCCAACGACAGCAAAACCAGCACCACCAGCGCCGAGCGCAACACCTTCGCCTCTCTTCCTCCCGGCGCCGAGCTTCCCACCACCAGTGCCGGCGGCGACCCTCTCCGTTGGACCATCCAGCAACGCCTGAGCGCCGAGACCGGCCGCGACCAGTACGCCCTCGACATGGGCCGCTTGCAGGGCGAGACCAAGCAGGCCCGTCGTCGCAGGATCGCCCGCGAGAGAGCGGTCGTTGGGTCCTGGGCGAAAATCACGGGCGCGGACATTGTTGAACTGAAAGCGGCTGGCAGTGAGGATTGAGTGCCTCGGCTGGACATCACAGGACAATAGCATTTGAAGAACTGGCAGACATCATGGAGAGGATCCCTAGTAGGGATGACACCGGCGGAGCTGATCACTAGCCGCGTGTTTCTGAACGCGCGCGCGACATCATGGCTTTTTCCTCGAGTCTTTGAGCTTTTGGTTATCGGTCTTCTGGCTTTCTGGGCTTTCCTCCTCACTTTCGGTTACGGCGTTGGCGCTGGCATTCCGGCTTTCCTTTCCTCTTTCTTTTTCCTCGACCGAGCGAGCGACACTCGGCCTCCGGCTTGTACGCCCGCATCACGAACTTCCGCACACGCAACGCGACACGAACTCTCGCACGCCCACGCAGCAGCATACGCATCGGCACCACCACAAGCATTTGCATTAGCCCTAGCACCCGCTTCAACTCCACCGAAGCGCAGGGAGTTTAGAGATTTGCCTTGATGGCTTTGGCTGCATACAGCGATTGAGCGATATCACGGCTTCTTCTGAGCATTGCTCACATCATGAATTACGACACGACTGGGAGCATGGTCAGCATCAGCACTGCATCATCAAAACAATCTGCACTAGCCCTAGCACCGCCTTCACGGCAGCGCAAGGAGTTCTGAAATTCGCCCACGCGCATGCAAAGCGCAAGCGGCTTTCCAGTTTCCTTTTCCTTTGACCGAGCGAAGTTGTTCTCAGCCATGAATTGAGAAATTAAGCGACACTGATTGATTGAGATACCCCCCAAAATCACACGCCGCGCATCGACGCTGGCTTTTTCTGGTTACTTGAATGGATGGATGCGACAGGACATGGACAGGACACTGGTAGGACAGGACACAGGTAGGACAGGACACAGGTAGTTTTGGCCGAATGGCGTCAATTGAATGGAGAGCTTTGTTGTGCGATGGTTTCACGGGACTTTTGTCAGGTGAGGACGTGCGATGTTAATGCTTGTCTGTTTGCCTCTCATCTTTCCGTGACTCGAATTTACTCCCTCACTGGTGAAACATTACTGAAGAAGGTTATATAAGATAATCTTCGTTCGCTCATTTTCATAGGCTCCACAGCACCCTGGCACACTTGCGCAGTCCCGTGCGACACTGTCTCGGCCGGCTGCTTGTGAGTGTTTCAAGGCTCGAAATGCTCTCGGTTTCCATCTGGGTCTTGACTCGAGATGTAGCTACAACTTCCGCGCAATCGAAGAAGCACGTACGACAGCTCCAGCCTGCCTGTGGCACAAACATAAGGCGATTTAGATATCGCACCCGCCTACAGCTTTTATTGTGAATGGAAATCGAAAAAGCAGAAAGCAGAGCTCGGCGTCAAGCCTCAGCTCGTTAAGACAAGCAGGCAGCAAAAAGTGTATACAGTGAAGCTATCCTCGCGCTCTCGAGACAAGGTAAGGTATATTACTAGTCGTCGCGCGGCCGGCCGAATAGCCATCCAACTCAGCCCGCATTCCCTCACAGCCGAATCCGGCACATTGCGTTGCTTCGTAAACGTGGACCCATAAAACCTATCCATCCTTCCTAACCAACCAACCACAAAAAACGCCATCGCTTTCATTGCCTCCTTAACCCCTCAAACCCAGCCCCGAAAGAAACTCCTGGCCCATCACCGCCTCCCCTCCCTCCCCCCCTCCTCAGGATCCCCAAACGGATCCCTCTCCCCCAACCACCCCTCCCCACTCCCCACCCTCACGCCCCTCCGCGCAGAATGCAAACTCGCTGTATCAGAATACATATCGCTCGTCACACTCCTGACCGTCCCGGCACGACTAACCGCGGGCCTCGAAACCTCGCCCAACGCAGGCGAAAGACTATGCGCCGTGAAAGCCGTGTCTCTCCCGGAAAGGGCCGCGAGAGCAGCCGCGTGCGGGTTCGAGAGCGCGGGCGAGACGGGCGAGACGGGACTGTCGCCGGTGTGGGAAGGAGGGTCCATGAACGGGTCCGCGGCGAAGTGCAGGTCCGGCAGGGTGTAGGATGATCCGGGCGGGGGGTGCTTCGCGTACGCCGGGGGCGGGGGCTCGTAGAGGGTGCTGGCTGGGGCGCCGGCGGAGCGGGCGGAGTCGGCGCTGGGCCCGCGGGGCGTGGAGGATGTGGGCGAGGAGGGGAGGGAGAGGCCGGTGTAGTAGGCGTTGTTTGTGGCGGAGGAGATGAGGACTGGAGCCGGGACGGGGGCGGGAGGGTTGGGGCGGGGGCCTTTGAGCATGGCTACGCCTGCTCCGCCGGTGGGGCTGCTGGGCGGGCGGTCTTTCATTTGGTGGTGGCTGAGGTAGGGGTTTTGGAGGTCTTGGCGGGGCTTGCGGCGGGAGCGGCGGCGGAGGTAGAAGAGGCCGAAGGCGAGGGCGGAGAGGATGACGATGGGGATTATGACTGCGGCGGCGATTTTGCCGGCGGGTGGGCCGGAGGGGCCTCCTCTTTGTACGAAGTCGGGGAGGTTGGAGGGGTGGCGGTAGGGGGAATCTGTTGCTGCGTTGGATTCGGCTGCGCCGGCTGTGTTTATTGAAGTGGAGGTAGAAAGGGTGCTTCCTGGAGTTGGTGTTGATGAGGCGGATGATATGGTGTTGTCTGTTTGGGAGGCTGCATCGCCCGTAGGAGTTGCCGATACCGATCCGAATGTGATTGTCGTCCCGCTACTGGACTCGAAACCGTACTCCTCGCTCTCATAGTCGTACGTATCAGAGTCATCCGTAGCCTGCGCCTGCTGTTCGGATGCTCTGCTGGCTTCTGCTGCTGACATTGAAGCCATATATTGGCTTCTCATCGACCTGAGACTCGCCATGTCACTCATGGCTGCTGGAGGAGGCTCGAACCTCGCGAGCAACGGATGTGCCATGTCGTCGATCCGGGGCTGATGGCGGTTTTGTGTGGCCCAGACGACGTTCTCAGCCGTGCTAGTGTGAAGGAGGGCGCAGCAGAGATGAAGATGGTGTGGTGAGAAAGCTGGCGGTGAGCACTACAATGGCGTGGCGGCGAAGGAAACGAGAGGAAGTGAGGGCGCGAGTGAGACGGAGATGCGGCAATGCTTACGACAAGGCGTTCAATAGCTCAGCTGGAGCCACGCCGGACACGAGCAGGGCAGGCTGCATCTACATGTACCTGTGCCTGGTACCGCGGCCTACGGGGCGGGGGACTGCGCCATTAGGCACAGGTGGTGGTGATGCTGTGGCTCGACCTCCGCGTGGGGGAAGTCAACGTGCCGACGGCCCATGGTGCTCTTCCTGTCCCTCCACACACCATCGATGCCTCATGCGGGTAGCAGAAGCTTGTCTGCCGGATATGGAACGAGCCTGAACTGTAATCCGTCGAACCGCGGTTCTTTGTCTTTCAGACGTAGCCAACCGCGAGAGGCACTTGGCCATTCGAAAAGCCTGATTCGGCCAGGCCGTCTAGACTGACTGTGAGATGGTGGTGATCAAGGTGGTCAAATGTGGGGCTCAGGCAAGGAAGAAGCTGAGGTGCGTTGCCGGACGGTCAGTGAGGGGGATTTGCCGAAGGAACCGCTGCCTTCCGCCGCCCCATGTCAGCAGAGTCTCGAAAGGGTCGAGAATGCGGAAGTCGGAATTGTGAACCGTGTGTTTGTTTGAGCCAGAGATCTGTTTTCTTCTGATATGATATGCGTATATATCATGGCGCTACCACTCCGAGGAACAATGTTGTTGACGCTGACATTGGCAGTCCGATCTTGCAACCTCCAAATGCCACTCTCGGCCTCTCACCGGACAAAGGCTGGATCGACGCCGCATCAGCCTCACCACAGACGCGCCCAATCCCAAGACACCACGCGAGACTTTGCTTCTAACCACATTCAGCCAGCAGGCTGTCCAGTGTGAAGAGAGAGGTAAAGGCTGCGCCTCACGACGTGGCAGACTTCCTCGCGTGCTGCCGACCAGTGCTGGTGGGCGGTGCGACGGCAGGCTGCCCGTGTTTGCAGTGGTCGGCAAGCATCTGTGGGAGTGTGAGACGGTGTAAGAGAAACGGTGGTAGTCGTGCGGTGCGCGCAGAGAGATTGTTTACACTTGAGGCTATATCTCGGGACGGTGTTGTATACTCCGGTGAGCTGCCAGCAAGAGGACGCCTTCCAAATCAGCGCCACGAAGCATGATGATCCACGAGCAGGTAAGCAGCGAGCATTCCAAGAATAGCATCACTCACCGACTTCACTTCTCTTGACAACACTGGATCCGTGGCGAAGGCCAAGACGTTTGCGATTCGTTTGCTGGACCCAAGCCGTGGCGTTGCGGCCTGAGAACTCCAGACCGCCTGTGAAGATTAGAGTGCTCGCGTGGCACTTCACTGGAAGCGAGCGCCATGGCGAAGTGATCCCGCTGAAGACTGCGGACATTTTTCAGCCTCTTATGCAGGTTCGGCCTTTGTACTCAGATTTCGAGTTGCAAACACTAAAGACTTGGCTACTTTCGATTCAAGCAACAGCAGCGCAGACTGGACGAGCGATGCGACCATCATTAAATTATTCCTCTTGTCGGACAAAGTTACGAATTAACACATTAATTCTTCCAGGCCACCAAGAGTGTCGTGTCAACTCAACACCCAGCACTGCAATCAATCCCTCCTAGCATCAAACACCACTGCTCGCCGTCCTCGCGAACCGATTCCTCGGCATCTGGCCCTGCGCAGAACCGGCCCACAGATCCCCCAAGCCCTCATTCGGCGCATCGTGGGACACAAAAACCGCGTCGGGCGAGGCAATCGCCGGGCTGTCCGTCCTCACCCCATTGCCACTGCCCGTGGAAGGCAGCTGCCTCCCCGCCTTGCCCAGATAGCTGTACCGCCCGACCTGGCCGTCCGTCGCCTGCGTGGGCGCCACGCCCGGCCGCTCAGGAGCCGTAGCCGTCTTGTCCGTCGAGCTGCTCTGCCTGAAACCCGTGCCGTACATTCCCTCCTTGTCGACGTCACTCCGGCTACGCCCCTGGCCGTTGGCGAGCACGCTCGCGTCCGGCCCGCCGTTGCCGAGGTCGACCTTCTCGCCTTTGCCCTCGACGGCCTCGACCTGCAGCTCCTCGGCGACCTTGTAGGCATCGACCTCGTTGATGCCGGCCTCCATCAACAGTCGCTTCTTCCTCTGCACCTTGGCCGCGTGGTCCATGTCCTGGTCCGGGTTGGCGGTCTCGTACTCGAGGATCTTGATGAATTTGTAGAAACCCGCCGCGACGATGGAGCCCAGCACGGGGCCCAGCCAGTAGATCCAGTGGTAGGAGACGAAGCTGGTGTTGAGGACGGCGGGGCCGAAGCTGCGGGCCGGGTTGAGAGAGCCGCCGGTGAAGAAGACGCCGGTCAGTTCGGCGACGAAGAGGGATAGGCCGATGCCTTTGATGGGTTAGTATGGGGGGGAGTGATGCGTGGTGGGGTTGAAGGGAGATGCTTACCGACAGGCGCGATGAAGGTACCCTTGTGCTTTTCAGCAGCAAGCATGAAAATGGTGAAAACCAGCTGGGCGGTCAAGAACATCTCGATGAACAAGCCCTGCGCAACAGTCGTGCCTCCGCCCAGCGTCGTCTGCACGTCCAGCCTGCCGGGGAACATGCAGCTGACCAGTGCCGCAGCCGTCAAGCCGCCCAGAATCTGCGCGACGAACAGCAGCGCGCCTCTGACCCACGGCAGGGCCCCGATAAGGCACATGCCGAAGGTGACAGCAGGGTTGAACAGGCCACCGCTAATTCTGAAGAAGACCCAGGCGTTCACAGCGAGAGAAAAGCCGAAACAAAGCGAAATGTACTGCAGCTGCTGAGGGTTGGAGCCCGTTTCTTCCACAGTGAGGCCTGCTGACGACGGTATGCTGTTTGCGACCTGTGCGCCGGAGAGGGCAAACCATAGAAAAAGTACGGTTCCAACGTATTCACCGCACATGGCTATGAAGTGATTGCGAAGGCTGTCGGGGATCTTGTTCAAGAGAGGAAGGCGGAGCTCGGAGTCGTCGAGCTCTGCATTGGGGTTTGCGGCTTTGGTGAAGGGAATGGCGAGGCCACGGCCTTGGAGGGGTTGCTGAGGGCTGTTAGATGATGATGCTGATGGCAGGCCATGATCAGAAGATATCTTGAGGGTATACTCACGTTGATGTTCATATTGTTCTGCCTCGTCGCTCAGTAACGACCAAGAAAAGTGTGAGGGCAATATCTCCACTCGTGATAACGACTCTCAATAACGGTCGTCAATCGCGTACGTGAAAGATCAAGGGAACAGACAGGGCATATGCCTATCATATACCAACTGCGTCCCCTCCTCTTCACGATCGCCCTACATCATCGCTCTCACGCCCGCATTGCTGACGACGACGACGACGACGACGACGTTGCCATATCAGCATGCGCCACTGACACCAGACGCCCGATGAAGCCACATCAAACCTGCTGGTGATCGTGCGCTCAAAGACTGATATGTCGTCAGCCACGGCACGAACGCCTCAGATGAGCTGGTCGATGAGGCTAGTGGAAGTCAATTGAGGCGTATACTGTGGCTGGGCCGATCGTTTCCAACGGCGGGTGGGGTAGGCGTTGGGCCAAGAGGGCGAGAAGCGGGCTTGAAAGCAATCTCTGTCGCGTGTGAGCGGGTTGGTGACAACCGTGGAGGTTTCCCATGAGATTGAAGTTCGCTGAGGGATTTCTTCGTCATTTCTGCCTGTTTTACGGGGAGTGTGGCGCCGCGAAGTGAAGTCGTGTGTCGGCAGCCAGGGATCCTGGAGGGAGATCGCGTGGGTGAACCCTTGGCAGCAGCTGTGCCGTGTGCGGGCCAGATGGGACTCTGCGTCATAGATGGAGCTGCAAGGATGATGCTGGGGCTTCGATTCCTTTTGATGTCCGTGATCTCGGGAGAGATGGCATTTCGATAGTGCGATGCGGATGCATTGGGAGGATGTCGCCTGGACCCGGTCCCGATGAGGGTCATCGCCTTCTCATCTCTTCCTCATCCGGAAATCTCTTCCCTACAAGATGTTTATACATGAGCAGACGAGAGGTAGATTCATGGACGGATGCTTGAATGATTACTGCCAGATGGCTCAGTGATCAATGAAGCTCTTACATTCCTACCGCATCAACAGTCTTCTTGATCTGTCTCCAAAAAGAAACTCACCAGCTCAGATCATCTCAGCGTAAAAGCGAACAAACCGATTTGCAATCTGATACACCAAGCCCTGCCGATCATCTTCAATCAACGAGCAGTCAGCATGCCCGTATCCTCATGACAGCCAACATACTCAAGGTCCTGCTGCTCGGGCGTCAACACTAAGACCTCGTGAAACAACCTCAGCTGAAGATTGTTCTCCAACTCTTTGGCATACTGGTGGAACCTTCCAAAAATAGCGAGATGCGTCCTGTGCTTCTTGCTCCAAGCCTCGAGAGACGCGATATCGTCGAAGTAGCCCAGCCCGAACGTCTTCTCCATGCACCGGGAGGCGTCATCCGCATCGATAACCTCCATGAACCGGTTGCTGAAGCATCCAGTCTCAGAGCCCTGATGCGTCAGGTATTCCATGCCTTTGATGAGCACTGGATGCATTGTCGTGAGGTACAACTCGCGTTCATGCGCATCCGTCCCAGACCAATCCTGGCCGGAGCGGATTATGGCCAAGTTCCGCCTGCCGGGAACTCGGATGCGCTGCGACCTTGTGTCCGTCACTTCGTCAACAGCGCTACGCTGATCATGATTGCCAACCAGAAGATCTGTCTGCGAGATAGGTAGCCGATCTCTCATGCTGCCCCAATAAACATGCTCTTGCAGCTCTCTGCTGACGCTTTCGCGCATGTGTGCAACGCCCTCGGGCACTTCGTTGTCTGAAAAGATGTTCTCAAACCTATCGATCGAGGGCGAGAAGGCTTCGCGGAACCAGCCGACGTCGCCATCAGGCTTGAGATCATCCCAGAAGGCGGCAAAACCGCTTTCAGCGAGCCAGGCTTCGTAGTCGGAAGGCGTCGCCCAGTAGGCGATGGCGGCGATGTTGTGGTAGCCTCGCTTGTCGATTACGGAGGACAGGTCCCAGTGCTTGGGAACAACATCGCCAACTTGCTGTCGCATGAAGCCAACGAGCTTCTTCTGGCAGTCCTCGAATCTAGAGTCTCGATCTTTGCTCTGGAACCCGATGACCGCTATCACTACGCCGTCGGCGCTTTTCGAAAATCTGGCGGCATAGGCAGGGAACGGCGGATGGTAGTCTGGAGGCAACCTCGACGGCAGCGTCCTCTCCGTCCTCAGGTGTTCGGGGATCGCTGGTTCGAGCACACTTTCATGCAGCGCCATCGCCACAATTCCGGCTTGTCTGAGTGCAAGGCGAATTGGACCTGCGCTCTGCCGAGGAGAAAAACCGAGCTTCAGGTTTCATGGCGCCTCCAGCAATCTGTTACGTACTTATCTTCAAGGACTTCTAACAACAATCTTTGCGCCTCCTACTGATGGTAAGGTGATATGGTGCACACGGTTGCGCCACCGAACGATGTGCAAGAAGACTGCGGGGCTCGACGGAGTCAGCCGCGGGGGTCGAAGAACTCGGCAATCAAAGAGCACGAGATCACGACGCGACGAAAAACTTTAGATAGAAGTCAGAATGCAGCATGAGAGGAGGCGGCCTTCTCATTGCGACTTCTAATGGATGAAAAGTGTCATCAGAGCGGCGACGGCGTTTCGAAACAAAGCTAGCACAATGCCGCGCTGTCGTTCCGAGCCCTTATCGCAGCGGGGTGTTGACCGATGTTGGATGCGCATCCACCAGGTAGGTTCCGGCCTGCATCTCTCGCGACCCTGGCAAGACCTCGGGGAAGAGTTAGCGGAGAATCAAATGGCTGCGAGCTGAGCTATTTAGTATGAAAGTAGCTGTGCCAGCATCGACTGCTTTGCAGCGGAACCTCACGCCATAATCAGGTTGTCGAAATGGTTGCGTCTACCAACATTGTTCGCGTTGCCGTCTCTCAACATGAGCCTGCGTGGCTCGACCTAGCTGAAGCTGTACGGAAGACGTGTGCCATCATCAAAGAGGCGTCTGAAGCTGGTGCGAAGCTTGTCGCTTTCCCGGAGTGCTGGATACCTGGTATGTCTCTTGATCGTTTACAAGTGCGCTGGGATGCTGTCCAGTGAGATACTTGGCCGAATGGAGCTAATATAATGTCACTGCAGGCTACCCGGCATGGATATGGTAACAGTTCACAGCGGTAAACTTGACAAGAATCTCGAGCTGACCATGATGAGGACTCGACCGGTTGACTTTGACCTCGGTGTCAAATACGTGCAGAACTGCCTTAGCGTCAAGAGCCCCGAGTTTGCAGCCATTCAAGCTGCCGCAGCAGAACACCAGATTGCCGTGTCTCTCGGTTTCTCGGAACGAGATGGAGAGAGCGTCTACATATCGCAAGCTCTCGTTTCTGCTGACGGCGTCCTCGCCATGAAACGCCGTAAAATGAAACCCACACACATGGAGCGGACGATTTTCGGCGATGCGACAGGCGGGGAGTGCTTGGCTGCTCCGGTAGATGTACCAGATGTCGGAAAAGTCGGCAGTCTCAGCTGCTGGGAGCACATCCAGCCGTTACTCAAGTTCTGGACGTTCTCGCAGGGCGAGCAGATCCACGTCGCTGCTTGGCCGCCGTTAGATTCTTTCGCGAATGGCTCGCCCGGCTTCTACTCCATGAGCGATGAGGGCTGCTTGACGACGGCGAAGGTGTATGCCATCGAGAGCCAAACATTCGTCTTACACTGTGGCGCCTTGCTGACAAAGCCGGGCCTCGAGCTGATGGGTACCGTGGGAAGCCCGCTCATGGGCGCTACCGCGGTTGGCAAGTCGGCGATCTTGGGACCCGATGGTCGCTTGCTGGCGACTACCAAAACAGGCGGAGAAGAGCTTCTCGTCGCTGATCTCGACTTGTCGCTGATCACCAAGACAAAGACTTTTGCTGATGCCTCCGGTCACTGTGAGTCTTTCCTTGTCTCAGCTTTCGCCAACCTCGTTCTGACTCGAGCCCAGATAGTAGACCCGACATGCTCTGGTTGGGCGCCGATCCCACTCAGAGACCGGTTGTTCGAACGGCAGCGGGAGGCTCTTGAGAGTGTGATCGCATCAAAAAGCGTTCATGTCGTTGCGGGAACAGCAATTCAAGCTTTGAAAGTCAGCCTTGAAAACCACCATGCTCAAGTAATTGTCAACGCAGCATTCGATGTGTTGCCCAGCCCTGGCCACAACTAGAACCTCCCCGTGTTGCGCAGATTACGGTCCGCTTCTCGCCATTCTTCGAGCCAGCGTCGGCGCTTGATCGTGTCCGGATGTTCCGGCCCAAGTACATCCACAGAGACCGATAAAGTACCCTCCATCAGTAGGAGTGCGTCTTCCCTGTTGCCAAGGTCAAAGACTATGTCGGCGAGCAGCCACATTCGACGAAGAGACTCGGGGTGCTTATCACCGAGTTGCTCATTGTAACCATGTACCACCTCCAATTGGAGCTTCCGAGCTTGCAGGTGACGTTTCTGAGTCCAGTAGATTGATGCCAATTCGGATATCACGCTCAATGTCATCAAATCGTTGTCGCCAAATATCGTCCGACGGCGATCGATGACATCCATGTACAGCTCCTCAGCATCAGAAAGCCTGCGCATTCCACTGTAGACGCGAGCAAGCCTGCATGTGCTATCGACCGTCGACGGATGGCCGATTCCGTAATTGTCCTTGTGAATCTGGAGTATCTCCAACTCCAACGAGGCGGCCTTCTCAAATTGCCCGACGGAGCAATAGATATCACCGAGCGTTGACATGTAATACAACGTCTGCGGGTTGGTTGCCCCAAACATGTCTTTGATCTTTTCCACTACAAGGGCTTGCAGAGCCTCCGCCTCCTCGAAACGTTCCTGGTACGTGTATATGCTCGCAAGCGCGGTCTGTCCATCCAGGAGAAGTTGATGCGATTCGCCAACGACAGACTTGTACATACCAACAACCTTGACTTGCAACCGCTCGGCTTCTTTCAATCGACCACTATATTGCAGTGTTCGTGCGAGATCCTGCATGCACATAAGGGTGCCGACATCTTTCTCGCCTGCTACCTCCTTCATTTTCTTGCAGACGAGTCGGGAAAATGCTTCCGACTCATTCCAGCGATTTCGTTGCCTGAGAACGCGGGCATAGTCGCTGAGAAATGCCAGAGTTATCTTGTGAGAGCGCCCAAGCCCCGTCTTACTCTTCTGATAAACCGCAAATCGCAGAGCTTCGGCCTCGGCCATGCGATTCTGATTGCTGTAGATTCTTGCCAGCCGAGATTCTCTGCTTAAGGTGACATAGTGGCTCTCTCCAAGGCTCCGCTGGGCGTTATTGATCGCGCGCACTTGCAGCAGCTCCGCTTGTTCCCACAATCCTTGCTCGAGCTTGACCACGGATAGCGTCTCCAGACAATCGGTAGCCTCGAGGCTCTCAGCGCCATGCTGTCCTTCTCGAGCCGCGAGGGAACACAGCAGCATCTCTTCAGCATCCGTAAAAAGCCCCTTGTGCCTAGCATACTCTGCGCTCCAAAAAAGCAGGGAAGCTTTCCTGAGGATGAAGTGGCGGTCTTCCGAATTCTCTTCGACCGCTCGTTTCGCGTGCGGGAAGAGCGGTTGGAATTGGAACCATTCCATGGCCCGGAACCCAGAAAAGGCTTTCTCAAGGTTTGCAACGAAGCGGAATCTCCATTTCTCGAGTTCCGCTTCGTTTTTCTCTAGCCATGTCCGTGTTGCTACCTGTACCAGTCGGTGCATTCCAAAGCTGGAAGGTTCAGTTGTAGAGTGGATGAATGCATAGTCTCGTAGCATGCTGATGTCGTCTTCAAAATCGTCGTCGGCCGGCGAAGGAGCGTAGGGTGATGGCATATGCTTTGCAGAACTCGTGCTTGCGCCGTTTGGAGGCTCTGCCAAATAGCCGCTGACTTTTGGGACCCATTCTTCCTCCTTGCCATACCCCCGATCTTCGAGTAGTGCTTTTGGCATTCCTTGCCTGTCAAAAAAGCTCATGAGGGATAGCAAGTCTGCAGCAGACGGCCTCAAGCTGCTAATGTGATCAAAAGAGACTTCCCATGTTCGGATGATTGAGTTGCTAGCGTCCCTATCCCGTCGCAAATCTCCCTCATCCCGTCTTAACAGCCTGGTGCCCGATGGGTTATTTGCCTCTAATCTTCTGATGTAATCTTGAATCGAACAAAGGGGAGCACGGTGATTGATGTACGCGGCTGCCTGAACCATAGCGAGAGGCATGAAGTCAAGCGAGTTTGCCAAACGTATCAGATCCTCGCTCTGCTGAGGCTCTTCCAGCTTCTTGCTAAGCAGGGCTTCTGCAAGGTCTTCCCCCATTGGCTGTATACCAACTACGTTCCGCCTCTCTGCAAGCTGTGTCGCTATTCCTTTGCTCCTGGAGGTGATAAGCGTGGTCCCCTGGCTACAGAATGGGAAATAGTCTATACGTCGTTGCAGGCAGTGACTGTGGGAGCTTCCCGACTGTTCGGGAGTTGAAGGGAAGCCCAAAAGAACATCCGCATTGTCGACGTTGTCCAGAACAACGAGCCAGGGATTCTCCTTTGTATGCCGCAACCAATCTCGGAGAAGCATGAATGCGTCGACTTTCGGATCGTTGCGTCCCCGGACTTTGAGTTGGTTCAATAAGTCGCGGACGCTCTGCTCCAAGCGTGGCGCCGTACTGGCATGCAGCCATAGCACCCAAGTGTTTGGTGAGCTTTCTCTGATCCAGTAGGCGTATTGAATAGCGAGTTGCGATTTGCTGCAGACAATCAGCGCATGCAACACTTGCTGTCGTCCATGCTGATGGTTTCACCCAACGCCGCCCAAACCGACTAATGCAACACGCGCCGCCGGCGCCTTCAACTTCGTTCGGATTGCATCGAAAGCTGGGTGATGCACGTAGTCTGGGTCTTTGGTAAACGGGACCGTAGAGAACGGTTCAGGTGGAACCTCGTGCTGGTCTAGAGTCGGATAGGTGTTAGAATCATGCAAGAACGAAGTGAGCTCCGTGGCTTGTTACCAAAAGCATTATGATATTGAACATTGATGGGTCCAAAATTCTGTCCAACTTCGACGCCTAAATTGCCAGAGCCAAAGTTGATCTCAGTCCTTCCGCTGTCCATGTCGCACAAAGAAGACCCCTGCAGCCGACCCTGGCCAGATGGAATTACAAACGGAGAGTCCAGCGCTTGGAGCAGTGTAGAAATGTTGTGAATCGTCTTTGACGACTAGGCGATCCGGCTCAATAGCACGCAGGAAGGTTGTCATTAGGGTTCCGAGTCTTAGTACTCCGCTTCCTGGTGGCGTGAGCAAAACGCAGCTGAGAATCTGGATCGTGCACGGAGTTGGTGGCTTGCAGCTTGGAGCTTGGAGGAAAGCTGACCTAAAGCTGAACGAGTGACCTGTCAGGCGAGATACAAAATAGTCGCAGTCGCCAACATTTGTTAGATCGATTCTCCGCCGCTTGCGCGATGGGATCAAGGCTCGCCCAATATGGCAGAAACACTGGCCACAGCTGCTGCAATAGTGGGACTCATTGTGCCCACACTTCACGGTATACGACTGCTGACAGACGATCTCAACAATGTCATCAACGCTCCTAGAGTCATCCAGAGGCTCACAGACGAGCTTCAGTCCGTGCATCTGAGCGTTGCGTGCCTAAAGGAGATCGACGAGGCGCAGTGGAAAGCCTTGGGTGAGAAAGTCGCAGAGCAATCGAAGAGAGCTCTAACGACTTGTACGAAGGCTTGCGACGAGGTGCGAGGCGACCTCCAGCGCTGGACCAGGCGCTCGAAAGATGGGCAAAGATCATGGCGAGAGCGGGCCAACGTTGGCTTCTTCAAGGAGAAGCGCATAACAGCCATGTTGGAGCAATTGCAAAGCTGCAAGATCTCTTTGAATACAGTCGCAAGTACTGCGAGCTTGTAAGTGCACGAAAAGACCACCCTTTTTTGGATGTGGCAGCACGCTGACGGATTACAGCCATAGCTCGACCCGCAATTTCCGCAGCACTGAAGATTTGAAGGCGCAGCTCCTCGCCCGGCAGCAAGAAATGAACGAGATTGCTGTCGTCGCCGACGGACAAGCGACAAGTGTCGAACAGTCCCTCGGTGTGTTGCGCATCGCGGAGAAGCCGGAAGAGCAACCCGGGAGCCGGGCCGAGAATCCCGAAGATCTCGAGGAGGACATTGAAGGCGCTGAAATGGCCATGGAGGACGAGCTATTGACATTGAAAGCGTTGCGCGGACTTATGGAGGAGTTGAAGGCAAGCATCGCGCTGACGAAGGTGGAAGGAAACGCTCCGCCAAAGGCCGGCTCAGTCCAGGTGAACTTCGGAGATCATAACCATGGTGCGCAATTTGGAACTAACCATGGGCCGATTGGTGGTATCCAAATTGGCCAGAGGGGATGAATTAGGATTATGGAGACGGAAATAGGGAGGAAAAGTAGGAGCTTTGATGAGTAAGATGTGCAATCATCGAACGTCTTTGCCAAGACTTTCGGGATTAAGCTTAGCGACCTTGACGAACCGTATCAAGACATCACATTGTGCCAGAAGAGATTGTCTTTCTTGTATTGTGGAGACGAAAACCCGCCCGTTCACTCATGGTGGTCTTCCATGTCTGTACTCTTCAGTCTACTTCACAACAGATGTAGGAGCAGGCGTAGCAAGCGCCACAGGTGTCATGTAGTACTGATCTTGCGTCTCCCTGCATCCGGCATTTTTCCACTCCTCTTCGAGATTCAGAATCTCCGTAGGTAAGGGAATAATGGGCGTGTAAGATCCTTGAATAGTCTTACATGCATCGTCAAATCGGCGGCACGACCTCTGCCTGTCCCAAGCGCTGGTCGGCACGGTATTGAGATCCGCGAAGTTAAAGCTGTAACTGGTACCGATCGAATAGCCGGCACTGTAGAAAGGCTCGGTGATGGGCACGATGAAGCTGGTATGGGCGGGCGGGCCACATTGGGTTCGCTGCGGGCGCCGACCGTGGAGCACGGCGGAGACGCCGTCAAAGGAGAGGTAGTTTGTTGGACTGGTGAATGTGTAGCCGTCGATGACAGCTGTGTTGGGTTTCGGAGGACTGGTTGGCTCGGCGAAGACGGTGGAGCCATTCTGGGCGCAGAAGTCGCCAGACACCGTCGTTACGGGCCAGTAGTAGAGAGTCTTCTGGTTGCCGCCATAGATGAAGCAATAATCCGGATTGAGGCTGCAGGGAACGTATGAAGATGTTTGTGTGCAGTGTGGCTGGTCTGTCGGGCTGGGACCTTCGCCTGCAGAGTAAGTTGACAGCGCGGAAGACCACGAAGAAAGGATCGGTGTGCACGCAGTCTCGGCTATGGTGCAAGTCGGAGAGGGACCGGTGTACTCGACGGCATAGGTGGCAGTCTGTGGCGGGTCAAATGTTTCGGTGACCACATAAGTGGTGTCGGGATAGTCGCCGATCAGTCTAGGCCTGCCGTCGCACAAAAAGGTCGTCAGCAGCGGGCTAGTCGTGATCACGTCGACGACAGTCCGGACGTAGGTGGAAGTGACCTCTGTCGTCCATGTCTGCTCACGGGTTTCCAAGAAAGTGTCGTGAGCTTGCAGAGAGGATAAGCATTCGAAGTCGTCCTCATTTGGATCCGCTGCAGGTAAAGCTGATGTAGATAGGGCAAACGCCACAAGGTTCAAAACCGCCCTGTTGCTCAACATGATGCCAGACGTTACTTGAATATACCTGGTTGATGGACCTCCTTTCTGAAGCTTCGGTTGGGTCCTTCTTATACATACACTCTGCGACCCGTCTGATGACGGTCTAGCCCTCAGACCCGCTGAGGCGGACTCCGCAACATCAGCGTGCCTTGGAGAAATACGAACTGGCAGAATTATGTATGCAGCTGAGCCTCAATATATTGCATTACGAGCCCACACGAAACCTTTCTTTTGGGGTCTGAGCCCAAAAACGGCACGGAAGGATTTCTCGGCGGCAATGCGCCTGCCCAAAGCCGCTAGCGCTCGGTTACTCGTGAATACATTAAATACATTTCACTGCGGGTGATCCGATGGTTTGTGCATAGCGTCCTGAGAGACCATGCATGTCTTGTAACCGAGGCCATCTATGCCGAATGAAAGCGCAGGCGTGTTCCCCAAAGCGGGAAAGAGGCTCGGATCTTGGCCTTGTGGACGGTTCGTGCATTCATCCATAATAAAGCTGAAGCGTCAGCAAAAGGCTTCAGCATGCCCCAGAAGACTGGAAGTACAATTAATCCAACCACGATGGTTGTCGACTGGATGATGGTCTTGCTCGGTGTCAGCTCCCAGCCACTTGTCCCTCTGCCGAGATCGGCGAGCCGGAAAGCGAGCAAACGCCGAGATGTGCCCATCACGACGACGGCAGTAGTCAAATGGCCAAACTGCCATGGCCCAGCACGATTCGAGCCGGAAAGCGTGGCGCATCCTACATTATTGACTTGCACATCTCCTCCGGCATAGTCGCTGATTTTCAAACAGTGCCAGCATGTAGCTTGAAGAAAAAGGATCCCACCGTCACTCATCCAGCCTCAGCGGCGAGAACTCTGCAGTCCGGCTCCTCATCTTCATTGGAGATTGTGCACGAACATGTACAGTTATCGTTTCAAAAAAGGCTACCCTAGGTATACACTTCCGCCAATTCACAGCCTTTCAAACTCCAAACCCCAAAAGGAAAACCCTACCAGACGCCAAGCATTTCCTACAAAACACACTGCGTATGCCAGTCGTAATCATTAAATCATCAAACACCAGACCCTCACGAAACAACCGCGTCCTGATTCCCCATCGCCTTCCAAGGCTGCACAGCCGTCAGATCTAGCCCGCTGAGACTCGCATAGTCAGTCATGAAATCCGAGCGGTCGAAGCCAATGCCGCTCGTCAGGCGGCGTTTCCAGATGCGCGGTTCACGGCCAGGAGTAGTCTTGCCTTGCGTAGGCGAGGGCTCTTGTGTCAAAGCAGTCGGCTGGACGAATAGAGGCGCGGGATCGTAGGAGGTGAGGTCGAGGCCTTGGCCGATGCTTTTGTCGGAGAGGAGCTGTGTCCAGTCTGGCGAGAAGAGCTGCGGGTCGGAGAAGAGGGGTGGGATGGCGGTTGGGGAGGGAAGAGTGGTCGAGGTTGTGTCTGAGGACAAAGGCTGCAACGCCGGTGGCTCCGTGGGAATTGTGAGAGCCGGTGGCGGTGAGGGCTGGGAGGGTGCTTGCTGAGCAGCTAGTGGTCTGAGAGGTCTTTGGTCTGGTTGCGCTGGTTTCGGCAGCAGCTGTGGTGGCGACGATGTAATGGGATCCCGGGAAGAACCTTTTGTCATCGACGAAGAGAAGGATTGAGAAGTACCTGCTTTCTGCTGGGAGGCGGGCGACGTAGAACGGCTTTGCTCCGAGTCGCTAGCAGAGCGTCGACGCTTCCTCTGCGGAGAGCTGTCGTAAGCAGAGTCGGAGTGTGGCGCGTCTTGGAGGTCTTCGAAAGACTCCATCTCACCACTTCCGTCGTTCTTGGGCTCCAGTAAGTCCAATGCCGCGAGAATATCATGGGTGAGGGGTGGCGAGCCGTGATGGTCTAACGGCTGACCCTCCCAAGCTGACGCTTTGCGCATCCTGCTGTACATCTCTTGGATGGCAGCCACGAGTTGCGCTTGTTGACGCTCGAGCATCTCTGCGTAGCCCTTCGGATGGCTTCTGTTGCTCATACGCTTGCCCTCGCTGTGGGAAGTCAGCAGAGGAACGCAAATAGACGGTTGCGGAGAACTCGCGCACCTGAAAAAACAAACAACATTGTCAACTTTGCAGCGAGAGCACGGATATGCTCCGTCGCACTTCCCCTTCTTCAGCCGACATCTGTCGCAGGCTTTCCGCACCCGCTTCCGGATGGCTTCTACACTGCTGCTGGAAGACGTCGAGCTCAAAGAGGGCTTGTTCCACTCTACCGAAGCAGGAGTCGACATTTTGGTTCCAGATCCTGCGAGGGCGTGGCAGTCAAGATACGTCTGCAAATGCCTGATGTAGAGATCGGTATTGGGTATGGAATATTGGACTGATGCAGCGAGGAAACACAGAGGAAAGGGAAGTACAGACCAATGGGTCATATAGAGTCAATCGTCAGCCCTCCCAAGCACAATTTGACCAGGGATGGAGTGCGCCGCGGACTTTGGGCCGGACCAAATAGCGCAACGATGCCCCAACTACCTGATCGGTCACCAACCCTCGACGGATGGGTGAAAAGCTCAAAGCTGAGCCAGGATCTCCACCCCATGCGAATAAGTCGTCACACAATCATGACATAAGAATGCGGCCGACTTTGCCGTGCACGTGTCTGGGCTGCTAGCTTGGGCTGGGGAAGCAGAAGTAGTGCCATCCGCGCAGGTAAAGACTAGCGACGAAGTGCCGACGGCCATTGCGTCGCGACAGCCGTTGAATTTCGAAACACACGTATTCCCGGCGCTGTTTGTGCGATGCTGCCGATTGGTTGGTGGCACACTCGCATCGGCAGGTCGCCCAGGCCCGCGAGGTCAACGAAAGGTGTTTGCGCCGGCGAGCATGTGACTGTTCTGAAGCCCAAGACCGAGCGTCAGTTGAGGCTTTGCATTCTCCTTCAGGAGAAATTGTTGGCCCAAACACCGTCTTTCGCACTGTCTCTCTCGATCCATGGATATACTGTGTTTCGACCGTTCCACTCAGCTTGGGTAGATCACTGATTGAGAAGATGGCGTGGAGCCGCATAACCTTCGGAGCTGGCTGCGAAACGTCCAACCCGCTAGGCAAGGATGCAGAAAGAAGACACGCATCCACCGGGTGGGTAGGGGAGAGAGCTCCATTGGCGAATGGAAAGGATTGAGTAGGCGGAGCAGTCTCCGCGAGAGCACTTCGGTTCGCTCAAGCTTTGCTAGGGATCGAGTCAGCGAGGAGAACGAAGGTGCAAGCGACCGGGGGTGGGCTTGAGTCCGCTCGCGTACACGGTTTGTCGGAGGCTCGGACTCGAGCCCGGATTACCTCGGCCGCTTTGCCATGTATGCCCCATGCTGATCTTGAGAATTTTGATCGATATTTGTGGGGAGGACGGACTCGTCTCCGCGGTAATGCTCAATGCTCCCTCTTGTAATTTGGGTCCAGAGCGCGAAGAGCCGTTGGGTCCTGCAGCAGCGTCGAGCAAACCGCTTGATCGGTCGATGCAAGCCTCTGACGTCGCGAGGAGAAAAGCCCAATTGGTGCTGGATGTGAGGTTAGCTGTGGCATCCTCTTGCTAATTAGCTTTGGCATTACGGGCGACATGCTGGTACCGTGCTGCAGGATGGCTCGCTAACCCCAGAACGTGCGTCAAGTTCGCCATCATAGTGGACTCCCAAAGCGGCAGTGAACTCTGTTCTGGCGGGCAGAACTGCGGTCGCTGTGGCTCGATGTCACGCCAACCGGAAACCCACAGTCAAGGATCGCTTCTCAGCTTGAAGGCACCGCGGGGCGACGGGCAAGAGGGAGCCTCGACCCTTTGAACGCAGATGACGACCCGCAGCCTGTATAGCCGCTCAGGCGTTCGGATCCTTTCTTAAGCTGGGGTGCAAAACCAGCCTCTGTCTTATCCTTGACTTGCACTTTCTCCATCGACCATTCTTCGGCTATTCGCTTTTGTGAACCCTACAGCAAATAATACACTGGCCCATTGGCCCTTCAACAACGGCATCAGCCATGGAGACCTTGAACATGCAACCTCTCAACAATGTCGGCCCCTCGTCATTATATGACGCCGGGATAGGAAGACAAGCGCACAACATGTTCCCGGACGTCAACGTCGGCGCTTTCGAACAAGAGCAGCTCAAAAACTCCATGATGTTCGAGCCAGCGGTGAACTGGCAAGCTCTGAGCGACGCTGGCCTTCCCAAGTAAGGTTATCAGCTTACACGGCTTCGTCGAGCCGCAGCTAACAATTTCTTCCGCAGCTTTCCTAAATCACAAACTCCTGGCCCCTCAACAACAGCACCCAGCACATTCGATCAGGACTTTGGAACGTTGGTGCAGACAGTCGACCCGACCGACTTGTGGTCTGACACGAGCGCCGCAGCCGGAGAGGTCAGCAACGGAACACCGCCAGCCTCGACAAGCGAAAGCAGCCAGGGGCGCATTCCGACTCAGTCGACCTCGCCGACTTCACCTTCGAAAGCCAGCACACCCCCCAGCACAGGACCCAGCACCAGGTCTACCCGGGCGCGCAACGCCGCCAACCGAAGACACAGCAAAGCTAAAGTAGCGCGCAAAGACAGTCACCACGACGATGAAGGCAGTGCGGAGGCAGGCTCCGCCAGCCCTTCTGCCATCGACAGCAAAACGCAACGCCTCCGCGAGAAGAACAAGCTCGCGGCGGCCAAGTGTCGCTCGCGTCAGCGCAAGCAAGTCCAAACCATCGAGTCGAAATGCAACCATCTCAGCGCGGCGAACAGCGAGCTGAAACGACAAGTGCGCGACCTCGCCGGCGAACTCAACGGGCTCCGCGCCTTCGCGCTGCAGCATCAGGGCTGCAACTGCCAAGTGGCATCGTACAACCTCAACCAGGCGAGGCGAGTCGCCGCGGATTTGCAGGCCTTCGGCACGACCGGGGTGGAGGTCCAGCAGAAGCAGCAACTGCGGAGGCAGAGCGGGCTTGAAGCTTGAGAGCTGCTCACGGTGGATCGTGCGAGCGCGTCGACCAGGGACCACTGCTAAACCGTGGTTCTGACGGCGTTGCGATTCACGAATGAGGTTGGGAGAGAGAGGGGTGGGGTCGGAGCCAACACCGGGCCCTGGGCCGGCCAATGGTGGAACCCCAGCCCGGCGAGCAATGGCTTGTCTGATGAATTGACGAATGAGAGGGAACGCTGCCGGCAACCTCGTAGGTAACACAGTACTGTTCAGAGCCACTCGTCGCGTCCGCCACGATTCCTGCGCAACCGTCTCCAACCTTCCAAACACTACACGAGTCCTCCAGCCTCCAGCAGCAGTGCACTCCGGCAACGCACGCCGGCCCCCTCCCGATCAGCTCGATCAACACGCCCCACACGCAGCTGTGAAGCTGCCAAAAACCCACCTGAGGTCTCGAGCAAACTTCGCAACCCGGCGGCTCCTTCGGCCGCGGAGCAACGGTCCGCAAAGCATGCACAAACACGCAACACCTACCAGCTGCGACCGTCATAATGCGCTGCGCGACTCCACACCTGCCCACGAGCTCAAGGCCGCGTCCCCGACGAGCGCCTCAGAATAGCGGGCGCTGGCCGCCAATGGGCTCTCTCTCGCAGTCACCTCCGCCTGTCACTCTCGGCCTGCCCCGCCGCGCACGCCGTGACGCAGTTACCGCATGGGGAATGTGTCGCGGCACTGTCGACGATCAGGGTGTGGCGAATCCTCGCTGAACTTCGGCAGTGGTGGCCTACCCCGGCAACCACGCCGCACGGCCATGGGAGCCCTGCTGCTTCGACATGGCCGAGCAAACCCGCCCTTGTGTTGCGTCAGAAAATTCGCTGACCGGGGCCTTGGGTGAACGAGGTATTGCGTCGCGGATGCCTGGTGACGAAGCGGGCGAGACTACACGCGGCTCAGTGCCGGCCGTGTTGCCCCTGTCCTTGTTGTCTCGACCTCAACGGCGTAGTATAAGAGCTCTGCAGCCGCGGCGGGCCAGTTTCTCGTCCGCCTGTCCACAGCTGCCGTGCGGCCTGGCCAGCCAAATCCAGATGCCGTGCACAGTTACTTGAGAAGAATAGGTGCCGAGACGTGCAGAGGGTGTCACAAGCGAGCGTGGCAGGGTTCCACAGGGTGTAGCCGGCACACGAAGGCTTCGAACAAGAAAGCACCTTGTGCAAAGGCCTCCCTAACCGCCTGACAAAGTTGTCGAGGAGAGACGGGAGACATGATGTTTACACGGCAGAAGAGAGCCACAGATGATTCCAGATATTGTCATGTTAGTACATGCCGTATGCAATGATGGTTGTCAACCTCCACCACAGCGTTCAAACAGTTATTTCCGGTAGCCTTCCTCAGAAAGCCGTTGCAGCCTTGGCTACCTAAACGAGAATTCGGCAGGGGTGTGCAATAGATAACCAGATATCAGGCAGGCGATAGAAGCCAGGCGGGCTTCCATTTGCCACAACGGTCATGCACCGAAGCATGATAATGCAGGACGGGACTTGGCTGCCGAACATGCCTTCGACATGCCTTAGGCACTCCGAAAACACGTGCCCAGATTCACAAGCCCAGCGTTTTCGTCTCCTCAGGTTGCCCCGCTCTCGTCGACTCCACACGGATTTCCAGGTCAGACTTCAGGGCGGCCCAGTCCCTGTCCTTGGGCCCACATCTGCCGCCAAACACCACCAACACCATCACCACCACCTCCAGCTACATGGCTTCTGACACCCCGATAAGAGCCAGGCGTCCATTCACAGCCGCCCCAACTCTCCAGCCCGTCAGCAACGACGCCCATATCAAACACGCACGTGACGTCGACCTGGCCGTGGCACAGAAACCTGCATCCCAAGACGCCACGCAAAGCTACTACTCCGCGAGCAGTACCGATCGGCGGGCCCGAGGCTCGCATACCGCTGTCTCATAGGCTTATCGCGCGCACACGTGCTCGGCCGCCCACAGCGAAAGCGACCGTCCAAGATCCTGGGCCCCCCGCTAGGCGAGAGGTAAGCGTTGTGGTAATAATCTATGGTAGCATCCGTGGCGCTCGACGGGCGGGACGAAGGTGAGTAGCGGGCTGTCTGAGAAGGTGCCCGCGTGGGATAAGTTTTTCTGTGTTTCTTGCGCCGTTTTCCTCGTATGTTCTCTCCGCCGTTCACACCTGAATGCTGTGCTAGAACTCGTTGCACGAGACCGCCGGTAACAGCGCGACACGACACACGACACCACCGCCTGCGCTTCCAGGACTGGCCAGCACACGTAGCCGTCCATCAACCCACCTCAAACCATGGCTTCCTCGCCCACCAAGGACGACAAGAGCGCAGCTCCAGTCGCAGTCCCGAGCCGATCCCCGCACGACGACGTCGACGATGTCTCCTTGCAGAAAGGCGACCTGCTCGACCTCGAGAGCATCGACCCGGTGCTGAACGCGAAGATGCGGCTGGTCAACGATGCCATTGATGAGATTGGGTTTACGGGATACCAGGCGAAGCTGTTTGTGCTGAATGGATTTGGGTAGGTCTCGTGCGTACTTTTTCCCTGGCACGTGTCTGGATGGTTTCGTCCGGGACTCTCTATGCACAGGAACTTTGCTGGCAATACATGCATTTATTGCGTGGTCGGCGACAAGAGCATGGTATATGGTGTCAATGGATTTGAGAAGCACGGCAAGGCGGATATTGCGCGCCAGCTACGAATCCGACAGAACAGCAAATTGACACTTTCTTAGCTACGCCGTGGACTCACTCATTCTACTCATCCAGTCAATCATCGCCACGAATGCCGCTTACGAATTCGAGCCCTCTTTCGACACCGGCTTGACAATCGCCGCCTACACCGGAATGCTGGTCGGCGCTCTCTTCTGGGGACTCAGCGCAGACGTGATTGGCCGCAAATTCGCTTTCAACGTCTCCCTCCTTTTGAGCAGCATCTTCGCCATCGTTGCTGGAGCCTCACCCAATTGGATCGTTCTCGGCCTGTTCATTTCGCTCGCTGCGTTCGGTGCCGGCGGAAACCTGGTCCTCGACACCGCCGTGTTCCTGGAGTATTTGCCCTCCAAGGATCAATGGCTGCTTACCCTCATGGCTGCTTGGTGGGGCCTCGGTCAGCTGGTGGCTGGTCTCTTCGCCTGGGCTTTCTTGCCTAACTTCTCCTGCTCAGGCCCAGAATCTGAGACTGGTGAGCCTTGTAATTGGGACACGAACCCCGGCTGGCGCTACGTCTGGTTCGCGAACGGCGCACTCGTTTTCGTGATGAGTATTTCCCGAATCACCATCATCCGTCTCCGCGAAACGCCCAAGTTCCTCGTCGGTGAAGGCCGCGACGCGGAGGTGGTCGATACTCTGCAGTGGATTGCGAAGAAGTACAACAGATCCTGCTCCTTGACTCTCGACATGATGCAGGCATGTGGAGTCACTGATACCAACAATGGCCGTCGTGGCTCGGTATCAGCTCACGGCAAGAGCAAGTTCTCCTTCTCCGAGCTCACCGTTCACTTCAAAGGACTTTTCGCTTCTCGCAAGCTCGGATTGAGCACCTCTCTAATCTGGTTCAGCTGGGTGAGTCTCGCCAACACAAGAAATACAATTACGCACCGCACGAGTCTGGCACTTACTAAAATCTTCCTCTCCAGCTCCTCATCGGCCTCGCGTACCCTCTCTACAACGTCTTCCTCCCAACCTACATCGCCACGCGCGGCGCACAGCTCGGCGGTCTGTCACCCAGCGAACAATGGCGCAACTACGCCATCTCGAATCTGAGCTCCATCCCCAGCCCCATCCTCGCAGGCTTCATGTGCAAGAGCCGCTTCTTCTGGGGCAGGCGAGGCACCATGATCATCGGCGCCCTGGTCACCATGGCCTTCTTCTTCGCCTACACGCAAGTGCGCTCGAACGCGCAAAACCTCGGCTTCACCTGCGCCATCAGCTTCTGCCTGGTATGTCCCTCCAACCCTCCCCATCTTACAGAGCCCCCAAACTAACACCCCCGCCCAGAACATCTATTACGGCACGCTCTATGCCTACACGCCCGAAGTCCTGCCCTCCGCGCACCGCGGCACCGGCAACGGCATCTCCATCGGGCTGAACCGCATCATGGGTATCGTGAGCGCGGGCGTCGCCACGGGTGCGAACACCGCTACGCCCGTGCCGATTTACATCTGCGCCGCACTGTATATTGTTATGGCGATTGTCGCGGCTTGTTTCCCCTATGAGCCAATGGGGAGGAGGAGTTCCTGAGCGACGCTTGGGGGAGGAGATGAATCGGCTGGGCGGCGCAGTGATGCGGAGCCCCGGAGCCGACTGAGCATGGTTTGGAGAGGCTTGTGGCTGGGCTAATTTTCTCTTGATACCCATGACTTGCTTAACGAGCTTTGCAGATACCATTCCCAAAAAAATTCACATTTACTTCATCCAGCGTTTGCAGAAACCCGGCCGCTGAGACTGCGTTCATTTTTAATTTCGCTGCTTTATTGTAGGCGGGTTCGACTTCAGCGTTCAGCGATACATTCCTTTCCTCACGCATCCGCAACAACCTCCAATTCAACCAACGCCCCCTCCTTCGCCAGCGCGCCAATCTGTCCCAGCCCATCAGCATGCATCCTTCCAGCACCTCAACAAGAAGCCAAACTCACCTGAACACAAGTGCTCACCGGAAACGGCGGACCAACCCACTCCGCCCAAACAGCATCCACGTCGCGGAACTGCTTGATATCAATAATGTAAATCCTCCTGCGGACAATCTTATCCAGCGACGAGCCCGCGGCCTCCAGGCACGCACGGATGTTGCGCATCGCTTGGTGCTGCAGACCTTGTCAACACGTCTCATCTCGCTCACAGTTCGGAGAGAGAGGATGGCAGCGTACGGTTTGCCCTACGATTCCGCCCTCCACGATCTTCCCCGTCTTGGGGTCGTCGCCCATCCAGCCCGCGACGTGCAGGGTGGAGCCCTGCCGCACGGCGTGCGAGTAGTTGCCATTGGGCGCTGGGGCGCCGGGAGCGTGGACTGCTTGGCGCGTGTAGGGTTGGGACATGGTTGTTTGCGGCGGTCAGTTCGTTTCGTCGATTTGCCGAGTTGGGTTGTGACGAGGTGCCGTTCTGGTCAACGTTAACGCCACTTGGGAGTCTACTCCGCGTTTGAGTGGAGTGCCGATTGCTGAAGGGCTCCAGTTTTGCTGTCTCCGCTTTTGGAGGTCAGGGTGAAGTCATACAGGGTCTGGTTTCGGGGTTGGGCCTGCTGGCTTGATGGGTTTGAATTGCGCGGCGCGGTCACTCTGGCATACTTCCAGCATCACAGCTTGAAGGTTGTAGATTGATCGCGAAGAGCTCCATCACGATAGCATACCACTGCCGTCACATCGGTAGAAGCAGCTTTACTCACGTAGCACATCTTCAGCATCTCAAACAGGTAGGTCAGAACTTCTCTCCTAGATCCCAACTCGTTCGCCCTTGCAATTTCTCCAAAGCAATACAGTATACATCTAAAACGACTCGACACTCGCCCATCATGAAGAACGAAGACCTCTCCGCACTCCTCGCCACCCGCATCCAAGAACACCACGCCCGCCAACCCCCCAACCGCCGCACCCTCGTCGCCCTCGCCGGCGGCCCCGGAAGCGGCAAATCGACCATCGCGGCCGGAATCTCCGACGCCGTCTCGCAGCGCGGGCTCAAATGCCAAGCCGTGTCGATCGAAGGCTTCATCAAACCCTCGCACGCGCTGACGGCCGAGCAGCAGCAGCGCAAAGGCAGCATAGACACGTTCGACGGCGAAGCGGTCGTGGCGTTCTTTGAGAAATTGCGGGAGCTGGGGCGCGGGCACGAGGTGAAGTGTCCCGGGTGCAATGAGGAAGGGTGCTTCGAGCCCATCCCGGACGCGGAGAGCGTGCACGCGGACGCGGAAGTGGTTATCTTCGAGGGGATCTATCTGCTCGCGGACCGAGAGCCGTGGAAGAAGCTGGAGCCGCTGGTCGATGAGAAGTGGTTCATCCATGTGCGGCCGGACCTGGTCAGGCGACGGGTCGCGGAGCGCAGGCTGCAGAAGGGTAAAGCGGGGAGCATGGAGGAGAGTTTGAAAAGCTACGACGAGGGGGATGCGAAGAATAATGATTTCATTGCGGAGTGTAGGTATGAGACGGATCTGGTGATTGAGAGCAATGAGGAGCTGGCGATCAGGTGGCCGGACGGGAGAGTGGAAAGCTAGGAAAATCGCTTGTGTCAGAACAGAAGGTGGTCGGAAATATCATGCCGTTAGCGAGAAGGGTTGACAATGGCTAAAGATGGCACTTGGACGCCTCATAGCTGAGATGCTAAATTCAAGATAATTTGCCCGGAGCTTCTGCAAGGCGAAGAATTTCCGTGGCGCTATACAAGCGTTCTTTATAGCATCAAGCCACGCGCTACACCTCAAACCTACAGAGATCATCAGTGCATTCTTGGTCACTCTACAAGAAGCATAAGCGACCTTGGCGTTTCATGCGACTATAACTGTAAACGCTTCACGTGGCCAAGCACGGTCGGGCCATCTCCTACCGAAAGCGCCTTCTCCGCATCACCGTGCATGGACGAGGGTATGAGACGGACAGGAGGATGTCAACTTGCAACATAAGCGTGTCGCAAGGTTTACGGGGTTGGAATCTGTTGTGTTCCACGAATGGTTTTGCTAGGTGATCAGGGAGAAATGGCGAGCTTGGCGGGTTGTGGTCACGAACATATATGCTGTGAATGGGACGCGACATTGACGTTGGTTAAGAGACAAGATACCCTCTCTCTTTGAGCCACATCGTATCGATCATCCTCATTGTCACAGCATCCGGGGGCAACAAGCGCAACGAACATGAAGTACATCGTCACTGCCGCGGCCCTGGCCACGCTCTGCGAGCTAGCTCAAGCCACAGTATACCTCGCCGGCGACAGCACCATGGCAAGAAACGGCGCGAATGATGGTGTGACTGATGGTAAGGGCTGCAACACACAGAAGCACATCCGTTATTTCTGATCGCTCTCCCACAGGCTGGGGACCTTACCTCGAGAGCTACCTCACCGGCACGACAGTCGTCAACAAAGCCATCGGCGGCCGCTCAGCCCGCAGCTATACGAACGAAGGACGCTTCGCCGAGATCGCAACCCTCGTACAAGCAAACGACATCGTCGTGATCGAGTTCGGGCACAACGACGGCGGCTCGCCCAACTCCGCCAGCGACAACGGCCGCTCCGACTGCCCAGGCACGGGCGACGAAGTCTGCACGAGCGGCAAAGACGGCTCGACCGTGTACACCTTCGCGCGCTACGTCTCGGACGCGGCAGAGTCGTACATCGCGAAAGGCGCGTCCGTCGTCATCAGCAGCCAGACGCCCAACAACCTCTGGGAGGGCGGCGTGTACTCCGACTCCGCGCCGCGCTTCGTCGAGTACGCGAGGCTAGTGACGGGTGACATCGGCGAGAACGCGTATTACATCGACCACTTCCAGGCTGTCGCGGAGATGTACGAGAAGCTTGGGAACGCGGAAACGAATGCGCTGTACCCGAAAGATCACACGCACACCAGTCCGGAGGGCGCGAATTTGTCGGCAAACGCTTTTGCGCAGGCTGTTAGGAGCGCGGAGGGCAATCCGCTGGCAGAGTTTGTGAGGACCGATATCCCGTTGGTGTACTAGGAAGGATGTTCAAAAAGGTTACTGGTACTTTAGTAGAGACTGGGAGGAAAGTCAATCAGGCAGCTTGTCATTTGAAATTCCATTCTCACGAGTCAGTATCAAGTACGTGGAGACGACACGATCGACGGTAGTTAAACCCTGTGCCGCAGTAACAACTGCCTCGGCTAGGTGCCAGTGGAGATGGTGTAGATCGATCGTAAAGGCTCGTGTTGAGCGTTGGCCATGAAGGAGGGAAGAAAGAATGGGTCGCTTAAACGTTCACCACCAGCATGAAAGCCCGCCTCCCCGGGCGTCAAATTCTCACCAAACTCCAGCCCGCACAAGGGCGCAAAAAAAGTCAAAAAAGTGATGAACGATGCTGGTGAGCCGAAACCGGAAGACTTTGAGATCTGTAAGAGATGTCATTTCTGAGATCTCCCCAACAGGGAATCGAACCCTTCATGGGCGAGATGACAAGCGGAAATCATAGCCACTAGACCATTGAGGAAACTGGACGTCTGGAGACATCCAAGGGTATGGAGCTGGCTCCGGCTGTGCGGTCTGTAGAGGATCTGCATGCATTTTTGTATGCCTGTATGGAGTTGTCTATTCTTTTATCTAGCTGCCGTCTATCTTCTCTCCCCTGGGTATCTCGACAGGTATCTGGGTGGTGTACCCAAGATCCCCGTCCAGCCCCTCCAGCTTTTTGAGCAGTTTGTTGGTCCACCTAGCCATCCAGGCGCCATCGACCTTGTCCACAGCAGTCTTCTTGAACTCACGGTGCAGGTTCTGCTTCGCATGCTCCATCGGGTGCTTCAAGACGTGGCTGAGCTGGCCGTGCGGCCGGAGCTTGTCGCGCAAACGCTGAGAGCGGGAGTCTGGATTCGAATGGGGCTCGTCGCTGGCCATATCCGTGTCGGGCGCAGGACGGATGGAGGAGTCCATGGAGTTCGAGCGGCTCCATTCCTCTTCGATGTCGAGCATTTGGCTTGTCTTAGACAGCGTTGTGGCGAACTGGAGGAAGGAGTCGGAGAAATAGGCTGGGAGCGAGGCGCGAACGGACATGGAGACGGGAGCTGTGTCTTCTCCAGGTGCGAGGTAGGAGTGCGATGGGAGGAGGCATGTCGGGATGGTGAAGTGGCCGTCTGCGCCGCTGAGCGAGGTGACAAGGCCACTGTCCACCGCCTGCTCGCCGATCCGTGAGACAACGACTTGATTCGAGCGCACCTCCGTGGTGATGTCGTTAGATGTCAGCAGCGGAATTGAGGCGTGACCAATGATATTCGAAAGGGTGATGTAGACGTCTGCACTGGAGAGCCAGGTAGATACTTCTTGCTTGAGGGCCTCGATTCGCTGGTCATCTCCTACGTATTTGCTGAATAGGCTTTCAAGCAATATATCGCCGAGGTAATGACCAGAGCCTGAGAAGCAGATTGACGGGCAGGTAATTTTGTGAGACTGGCTAAGGAACCACAGGGACAATCGCGAGACTATGGGGACTCGGTCGAGTTGCCGAGATATAGGCTCAAACAAATCGATCAGCTTCGTGAGTGATACCTTGCCTGTGCTGGGAACTTGCGGTGACTTCGCATTGCGTAGGTCTGAGCAAAGTAGTGGATGGTAATCGACTTCCTCTTTGAGGTTCGTGTCGCCAGTTTCGCGCGCTTTCTGGACCCGCGCTCTACTTTGATGTAGCCGGTTCCTAGTTCGTAGCTCCTCAAGGACATCCTCGTATCGCTGCTCGGCTTCGATGTCGGCGCTCGACAAAGTCACTTTGGCGCCAAGGCTGCGCTTGTCAATTGTCATGGGCCGGCCAGCTTTGATGGTTGGCTGAGCTCCATCGGCAAAGTCCGATGTGACTTTTTCTTTCAAGAGGTCTCTCTTGCGTGGCGCTGACTCGTCATCGCTGGCTCTGCCCAGGAGTCTGTTGCTCAAACTGTTGCTCTTGCTTCGTGAGAATTCGTCTCCGTTGAGATCATGACTGATGTGGGGCCTTTGTGATCCCACGCCTGTCGCCGGTGCAGTATACCAGTGGACCCCGTAGACCTCCTCGATGGTAATATCGCGAAACAGGCTGAACCTCAAGCCGTCGGTTTGGACAGAAAGTTCGTGTCCAGAGCCCAAATTCATCTCTGTGCAGCGAAGTTAGGATCTGTAGGCTGGGATCTGTAGCTTGCCAATGAGCAGATTCACACGTACCAAGTTCGATTGCATGGAAATCGATGGTCAAGTCCAGCAACGACACTGTGACTCCTCTCACCGTCAGGGAGCCATTTACCCCAGTATCCAGCAGTAATGCTGGCAGATTGAAGAAAGCAATACGATCCTTATGAAAGTGCGCAGATTTCCAGACGGTCCGCAGCCTCCCTCGCGTAATCCTCGACACAACCGCATACTGGACGAGACTTGTGACGAACACCAAAGGCCAGCAGCTCGCTGTAAACACCAGTCTGAACAGCCAGGACGTCGAAGCGAGCGCGTAGGCGACATGCAGGATGGCCAGTAGTGTGTATCGCGAAACAGACCAGTGGTGCGGAGGCCCGAGCAGGAGGAGCAGCGACTCTGCTGCGCAGCCTGATACCACCCAGTCACGGAACGATGATGATATGAGCCTCAGCAAGAAGGCGATCCAGGATGAGGGCTCGGGCGCTCCGCATGGGTTGTTCATGGCGGCGGCTAATACCAACGGTGGCAAAGCTGGACTGAACAATGGCTTGCGGGCATGTCGGGCAGGCTTGGGTGATATTTGCAAGCCGGGTACGTTGCAGTCATGACTACCGAACTATCTCGTTCAAATGCCATGGATGCATTGCTAGCTTGGTCTTTTGACGCCGTCTGTCGCGTGGTCGAAACCTTGCGGATGGCCATGGGGTCAAGCGCGATTTTGTCTTTCGTCATTGGTGGGGAAGTTCGAGAGAAGATCCGCGGACCCTCATACGTCACAGGAAACACCGGCGATAGGTTTTGTAGCCACTGCCAGAGGCAATTGATGCTCTTTGGGTGTCGTATGAGCAACATTCCGTCATTACCGTCGGCTTATTGAAACCGACTGAATCCAATTCTGTCCTCAGCTCAGCAGATGCTAGTCAAGCCTAAAGATCAACACGGTCAGAGTTCTCGAGCAGGTGTGCAAGCAGTGGGGCAAAATCACAGACTCGTTGTAAGACCGGACCGGAACGACGCATATGACAGCAGGGTTTCGCTGGCGGCACGGCGCACTTTGATTCGAGCGCATGCTTCTGATGTTGTCAGAACCAAGGCTTGATCTCGTGGACCACGCTCCGCTTGCAGATCCGGTTGCAGAGCGAAACTCAAAATGTGGGCGTACATATTATATTCCAAGCTCCTTGCTCAGTACATTCCCTCTGCTCTGATTTTGTTGTCTGCAGAACCGTGTCATCTGTTCGCTGATACACTGCTGCATTGCTGCCTCTCAAGGCGATTCTGCGGTAGCCTCTCATTACGCCTGCCATCACTCCCGCTCGTACCGAAACCTTTGTCCTCCGGTCACACTGCTTCGATACTCTCTTGTTTCCCAGCCCAGGGGTGTGATAAGCTACGACAGCAGCACTACAAAAGACATGATTCGCGGGAGAGCAAAAATGCATCGGCCGGGAATCGAACCCGGGGCTGGCCGACATTCGAAGTCCTGGAGGACTTCAGATGGCAACGGCCAATTTTACCACTAAACCACCAATGCTTCATGAATCAACCTTTTCTTGTGCAGTATATGACGCTAGTCGTGCGCCCTGCATGATGTGTTGAGACGTGAGGAGACCAGAGTAAGATAGCAAGGTTAGTCTTCTTTCGATGAGTAAAGCAATCGAGTGCTTGCGAGATCCAGAGAGGGATCCAAGCCTTTCTTCTCTCAGTGCAACACTCTATCATCCGCCGGCCCCAGCCTTCAACCCCAACTCCCTCCGATGCATAAACCACACGGCCCACGTTATGGCTCCCTGCGCCACGAACATGACACTGCTAAACACAAAGCCCTTGTGAAACTCCGGCGCGTCAACAGCCGGGAAAATCAAGTAGGGCAACCAAGCATTGACCGCATAGCCCAGCGCGTTCATGATTCCCAGTACAATCGCACGCTCTTCCGCGTCGGCGCTACAGATCTCGCTGCACAAGAAGACAAGCATCAGCCATGTTCACCGGAGAGGAAAGGGAAGGAGGGGATGACTCACTTCGCCCACGCCATACTAATCGGCCCATACGGGACGTACGCTCTGAACATCTCGAACGCAAACCACTTAAGCCCATCCGGCACGGTCCAGACAGCCAGTACGACGGCGGTGAAGAAGCCCCAGAAAGTCGAGACAGACATCAGCGCAGGCCGATTACGCCAGCGGTCGGATAGGATGGCGAAAAGAACGGTAAGGACGAGCTGCACTGCGGATTGGGAGGTAGGGATAACGTTGATCAGCTCGATCGAGTATTTGCCTGTCGCTTTGAGCCAGAGCGTGAAGGGCTGGATGCTGCCGGAGGGTTGCTGTGGAGGAGATGTCAAAATGCGGCTTCTAATAAGGCGGAGAGCGAGACTCACAGCATTGATGAAGATGATGTACAGCACGGAAAGGAAGTAGACATGCCAGCGGCCGAAAATGCGTTTCCAAGCAGACCAGCCGAGTCTCGATCGTGGCGCGCGGCCGACGTCGTCCATTCGCTTGACCGCGAGCTCGACCTGGTCTTTCCGCAGATAGAAAGCGCGCGTGTTTTCCGGCAAGTCCGGGATGAGGAATCTGCCGGCGATGGCGATGGGCAGGCTGATGACGCCGTCCATGACGAACAGCCATTTCCAGCCGGGCAGCCCGTGAAGACCGTTCATGCCATTGTAGACGCCGGCTTGAAGGTAGCCGCTGAACATCGAAGCGGCAGCGGAGGAGGCGTGGAAGATGCAGGCGCGCTTAGCAAGCTCGGAGGGCTTGTACCATGATCCGAGGATCATATGGGCGGCTGGGTAAAAGATGGACTCGAGCAGGCCAACAAAGAAGCGGATGGCAATGACGTGGTTGGACGTCGACACGGCAGCGAGGCAGAACGTGAGCATTGTCCAGAGCAGCTCGCATGACGGTATCCAAATGCTGGGCCGGACCTTCGTAAGAACGATTTGGCTGGGTACTTGCCCGACAACGTATCCGCATGTCCAGGCAACATCGATCATGTTCAGCTCATTACTATTCATCTGCAGGTCTTCTTTCATGCCAGAGACGTAGGCATTGGAAATGTTGGTTTGATCCAGGTTCTTGATGAAGTAACCAAGGCCGAGGATGGTCAGGACACAGATGTCAAGACGCTGCACGAAGGCCGCTTCCTCTTTCGAGCGGCCGGGGTCATAATCCCAGATGTTGGAGTACCAAGGAACTTTCGGTTTCTGTTCGATTACATGGCCCTGCGGCGAGGGGTCGCGAGAGAGGTCGTTGTCCGTGACTCTTTCTGCTTCAACGTAGACAGTCTTGTCGTTAGCATCCTGGCGATTGTGAGCGTTCATGATCCAGTATCCCCGGTATCCCTTTTAGTTACAAGTGCAAAAGCAGAAGATCGCGATTGAGGTAAGTTTCACCAGTTGCGTCAATCCTTTTTACAAAACATTCGGTGCCGGCAACGCCACTTCTTGAATCAAAAACCCCTGGCTGGCAGACCTGCGCCATGGTGGGTTCAAGGCACGCCATCCGGACTTGATGGGCTTAGCAAGAGTGCATCCAGTCATAGCCGAAGGCGCCAACTCAGCTCTTGGTACTCCAGGAGGATCACAGTATCCACAAGCTCCCAAGCCTGCATTTCTTATCAAAGTGGCTCGGTCATCTTGAGCCCATGAGGACACGCTCTGAGCCAAGCACTGGGATAACATCTAGATTCGAGCGCCATGCATGACTTGGAGCGCTGGTGTAGAGGTCATTCGTAATGCGAAGCCGCCATGAGGTGCTCGCGTGTTTGGATCCACAAGATGTTGAACACCTGGTCGGAGGTAGTTCCAGCAACAATCTGCCCAATCACACAGGATGAATTGGGAGGTCACAGACAAAATTACGGAGATACGCTCGAAGCGAAGTTGAAGGTCGTTACGCAGATGATGCACTGCGTTGCTAGCAGGCTGCTCTAGTGTGAATTGCAAGCTTGCGGAGTTGGATTGCGCCATCTGCACTCCAATCCGGACAACACCAAACCTTTTGCGGGGACGTCCGAAGTGTTTGATCGATAGCTGTGGGTAAGATGGCTTTGATGGGTAAGCAGAAATAGTAACCTGGTGACAGAGTGCCGGAGGCGGCAGCTTAAAAGGACGACGAGAGCGGAGATATCGTAAATTGTAGCATCAGCTCTATCAGTCCCACCGATCAGCTCCAGCAATTCCATTGAAATTCCGAGTTGAGAGAGTATACTTTCCTAGTCCAGATTCATTCAATCTACACAACATGGCGCCCGCAGCAATCATCCCCGAAATCACCGACTACGTCCAACCAAAGAAGGACAACCTGAACCTCCCTGGTCCAACCAGAGCGCGACTCGAGAAAGCCGGCATCGATCTCAGCCAGGGCTACCCTGTGCGCAACCACATCAGCGGTGTCCTTCTCTTCCACTCTAACGAGCTACGCAGTACCGGCCAGCCCGCCCGTTGTACCTCCAAGATGTCTACGCCATCCGCAACGAAGACAGAGGATACGTCGACGCTGGCACGCGCGCGGACCCGAAGAAAGCCGCCCTCTTTTCCGCTGCGAAAGAGGTCAAGAACCTCACCGCGCACATCGGAACGGAGATCGTCGGCTTGCAGCTGAAAGACCTCACTGACCAGCAAAGAGATGAGCTCGCGTTGCTGATCGCCGAAAGGAGCGTGGTGTTCTTCCGCGATCAAGATCTCAGCCCGCAGAAGCAGCTTGAGCTGGGCAAGTATTATGGTGAAGTCGAGATTCATCCTCAGGTGCCGCATGTGCCCGGCCTGCAGGGCACGACGGTCATCTGGCCTGATCTGCAGAAGTCCGAGACTGGCGCAAGCTTCAGAAAGCCGATCGGCACGCAGGGCTGGCATACAGATCTGTATGTGATTCCAGGCATGACCACACGGCATACTAACTGAATTCCAGGGTCCACGAGCGCCAGCCAGCAGGCATCACACACCTGCACAACGACACCGTTCCCAGCGTCGGCGGCGATACGCTGTGGGCCTCAGGCTACTCCGCGTACGAGAAGCTGTCGCCAGAGTTCCGCAAGATCATTGACGGCCGGTATGCCGTCTACCGCTCCGCGCACGCGTACCTTGACCGTGACGACCCTAGCGCCGGGCCCAAGTATATTGAGCGCAGCCACCCGCTCGTCCGCGTGCATCCCGTCACCGGCTGGAAGAGTCTCTTCGTGAACCGCGCGATGACGAAGAAGATTGTTGGCCTGGACGACGGCGAGAGCGATGCGATTCTGCAGTATCTGTTCAAGGTGTACGAAAGCAATGTTGATATCCAAGTCCGATTCAATTGGACGCCGGGCACGAGCGCTCTGTGGGATAACAGGTAAGATTGTGATGATTCCACGCGGATTCGAGATTGAAAGCTGACAATTGGCGTCGGTAGGATCACGATGCACAATGCTTCATAAGATTATCAGGGCCTGGAGCCACGCCACGGCACTCGTGTGACGAGTCTTGCAGAGAAGCCGGTATTCTATGCTGAGGCGCCAACCAGGAGGCAGGCGCTTGGATTGGCTGCTCCTGACGAGTAGTCGAATTTTCTTTGGGTGTCAAGCGCGGCTAGTAGTCTCGACAGTACCATCGTCCAAATTCTCGGAGTTCAGCAATCTAAGCCTCTTTTCGAGTCAGGAGACATCTTCGAGCTTCTCAAAAGGTTGGCCTGACACGCTTTCACCAGTACGCAGGCGTCCTCGTCCACTTGTACCCTGGCCCCGGCCACGCTTTCCCAGGCGCATCCACGGTCCTCGTCAAAGCTGCAGGGCGCACTCTCCTGTGCACCAGATTCGGCCTGCCCGCCAAGCAAACCTTCTCCAGCCTCGGAGCATCCAGGATATGCGGGCGATCGTCGTCATCCTCGTCAAACTTGCGGTCGTCGTGCACCTCCTCATCCCAGTCCCCCGGGGTAGTGTCCAAAGGATCTACCAGCCAGCTCTGCGGGAGGTAAGTCTCTATGTCCTCGAAGTCGTCATCGGTGAAGTCCGGATAGCGCCGGAGCTCGAATTTGCAGATCTCGATGCCGGTCAGGTTCATCGTATTCGCGACGAAGTATCCAAAAGGCCACATGTCATTCTCTTCGTTTCTCTCCTCGTCCCAAGTATCGCCGCAGCAGAACATGCTGATTAGGTGAAGCGTGCGCAGGCTGGCGGCGTGGGCGGCAAGGAGCTTGCGGAGCGACCCGAAGTCCGCCACCCAGCCCTCTAGCTCGAGAGTTCTCAGGCGAGGGAAGCGAAGCTGGGCGACGATGTCGGTGAAAGGTAGCAAGGTCTTGATAGCGGAGCAAGTGTCTTCGTATTGAAGGAAGCCGTCGATGGGCCCCTTGGCTACCAGCGCCAAGTGCACTATCGTGTCGGGAATGGCTTGGAGGAGCTTTGAGATTTCGAGTCCTAAGCCGAAGCGCGGAGACATCAAGGACTCTTCAATAAACAAAGGTAGGCGAAGCGATCGGAGACCTTTGAACAATTGTCTCCAATTATATCGTTTGATGTGTAATGAGTGCCACTCGTCAGAGTCCTCGCTCATACCGTGGTCGTGGGGCTCTATTTCATGATCAGGCTTGTCAGCAGACCTAATTTCCTCCGTCGCCAGGAACTGAAGTTCTTTGTAGAATGCCAGAGGATCCGTGGAATTGCATCGCTGCTCGAAAGGGTGTGGGCCAAATGAAATGGAGCGGAGCTCGCCTTTGACGTGAACGATGATCTGCAAGAGGGCAAGGATCTCGCTGGTGACTTCGCTTGTGTATTCGATATTATTCCATCGCTCTGGCTCACGAACATTGCCGAAAAGGCGAGTGCAAAGATCAGCATAGCACTCGTTGTTGCGCGCAAGGCCTCGGTAATCCGTGAAGTAGACATGTCTGAGTTTCGGAAATCTGCGAAGGACTTGTCTAATGATCTGACCATATTCCTGGTCAGTGTCGAGGTTTTGGTGGGTGGTGTAGTACCTTTTGTAGGTGGGAAAACTTTGACGAGCGCCCATCCGATCCGCGATTCCTGTAGGATCATCGTGGCCATCAAACATTGCTTCTTTGATCTCATGATCCAGGGCCGTCACATCATCGCTCAATGGTTGCTTGAGTCTTTTGAAGAAATCTGTGGCGGCATCGGCCGAAGGCTCACCATTGTTGCGGTGGAAGGACTGGAAGAACTCGTCTTCCGCGCAGACGCGGCGTAGCCATTCCTCATCCCAGAACCGCCGGACGCCACTGTCCTCGATGCTTTCACACTCATCCACGTATGTGTCGAAATTACTGGCGCTGTACGGATCCCAAAAGCTCACGTCGAGAATGAGGCCGGTGACATGCCGGCTGAAGTACGGGTGGCATGCAACCTCATGGATCTTGGCGATTTCCGACAGCCGCTTTGCCAGAATCACCTTGGTGATCAGATACGGCGAGCTCAGTTCCTTGAATCTGCGATTCACTAGCCGGCACGATGAGATGTCCGGACGGTGCTCGGATAGATACTCGAAGATCCTAGAAAGTAACTCGGCTGGGAGCGAGATGACCGCACCAGCCATGTCGCATACGGGGAAGCTCCGGATACAGGAAGGAAGCAGCCCTCATCGAGATTTCATGAGTCCGAGACGCTCCGAAAGGACTGGTGTTTGGGGTCTCCGGGTAGGGTGGTTTAGTTTGTACGCCGCGAGATGGTGTGGGAGTGGGAGCGGGAGGTCTCGTCCAGGTGCCAGATGCGTTGAACGAACTTTGTACGACACGACGGCGGATACCGTTCCAGGCCCGCACACAGGGCTGCTCACCCGCAGTCTGTAAGGGCACACGTGAGGTTGCTGGCCATGGTGGAGATGTCAACATGATGATGTCCGCGAAGAGGCGGGACTTGCTCCGGCCGAGATCCGATTGGCTTTCTTGGCGAAGCGTGCCGGGCGGTTGATCTGCATGAGTTCCAGACCGCTGCGACTCGGACGTCAGCATGGACATTCAGCACATCCTTCGGCGACAGAGTTGTTTCATCGCGATCCGGCGCGTTGAAGCGGCGAGATTTTCTGTCGGCATTGAGCATCATCTGGCCGCCGGACTATCTTCGACTTTCACCGGCCTCCTTCACCCTCCAGCGCAACTCCTGTCCAGTAAATCCGGCCTCTTTCACGAGGTGATCTTTCTCTCCTATCTCGAGAGCTGCTTGCTGTTCATGCATCAATGTCGGCCTGGTGTCTCTCCGTCTCGTTCGACACGTGCGAGCTTAGCGCCGACTTTTACAGTTACGTTGCTCTGGAAGATGTGATACAAGACGGGAATTAGATTATAGAGAGCAAGGACTGGCTTAAATTGGGAGCGCTTCATACGTCAAAGAAGGAGCGGCAAGTAGGAATACCAGTCGTGAGACGTACAGTTGAGGCAGTCGGAGGACATGGACCAGGACAAGCCGAGTGCTGTGATGACTGTAGACAGCCTCGGGCTGTCGGCGCAGATCAGGCAGCCCCTTCGTGATTCTCCTGTAGATCGCCTCAGCGTGCGACGGCTATGTCGGCGGATGTCGTTATAGCGGTTTCTTCGCATTTGCAGCTTTCGCATGACATGATACCGGTGTCTAGGCCGCTGTCTCGCAGCGACCAAAGGGACCTTGACCTGATGTCCGGCAGGCGGCTGGCCTTACAGCGTGCCACTTGGGACGCAGCCCAGGCGATGACGCCAACAAGATGGAATTCTTGAACTCCCGAGGTTCTATAGTGTAGCGGTTAGCACTTCGGATTCTGATAACACCAGCCTTCCGGCAACCCCGGTTCGATTCCGGGTAGGACCTTCCCTTTTTTGTTTTGGTCCTGGATACCACGCCATTGAGAATTTCCCATGATGGTGGCGATCCTAGTGTGTCACTCTTCCACGTCGCTGCATGCGTAGTTTTGCTGTCGTTCGCCATTTGCAAGGAAGGTGGCGTCCTTCGCAACCTGCAGCAGTAAGCTTTGATGAGTTACCTCGGTCAGTCCGTAATAAATGGGGGAATACGGTCACCCTTCTGTGGTATCTCAAACCGCAACAAAGGAACCAATGCGGCTCGTACGTCTTGAGGACATTGTGGCGCTCTTCGGATAGTGTGGAGCCCACGCTATTGGCCGCACTTTGCTTATGGAAGTACAAAGCACATTCTTAGCTTCTTCGTGTAATGTCCTCATGGTCGTCATGACTGATCGAGTCCGGACGATAAGATACTGCCTGCGGCCGATGAGACGATATTGCGCCCAGTTCCTGCTCGCTGACAGTCGAAGTTTCCGCTGCTTGCTCCAGCGCCGCCCTTGCTTCGTCGTCGTCGCATCTGAGGAACTTCATCCCCTGGTCCATATCTTATTGCCAAACGACCGCAACAGCAGCATTCCGCCAACATGTTGAAAGCCTTCTCCACGGTCGTCACAATCATCATCGGGTTCACCTACGCTATTGTGCATACTGAGTCTGGCGCAACATGTAAGCCAACCACCCTATCACAATCCGAATGCTGCCCGGCAGTTAGCGCGTACACTGCGACCACTACCATCGACTGTGGCGGCTGCCCCTTGGACGAGTTCACTCTCGTTCCGCAATGCTTTGCAGTAAGCACTAGCTCCTTCTCTGTGCACGTCCTACCCACTGACAGCCCCTCACAGCCATGCCCCTCGACCACCGAGACTGTCTCCGCCACTACGACCACCACACAGTGCGCCGCTTCCTCCGACTGCACCAACACGGTAACAGCGACCGCTCCATGGGGATGCCGCATCGAAGTCGCACCATCGACCACGACGTCTCTGATCGACTGCAGCGGCTGCGTGCTGGAGACTAAGACGGTCCCAAATGCCTGGCGGGGGCGCGGAGGTGTTTGCGTGGGTGGGAGACAAACAGTCACGGGCCACACTGGGACTGCGACAGTCACTGGTTGCAAGGTGGGTTGATATTCGCGACTTTGGTTGGTCTCGCGAGGTATCACGCGAACGGAAAGTAAAGTGGGTGCTTCTGGTGATAAAATGTACTGTTGTTTACAATGGAAATGACAAACGAGATGATGTTCTGACTTGCTGAACGACCAAGCGCGATCATGTTTTCACAGGAGATATCATCGAATGATGAGATAGTGAAGCCTTTCTCGCGTTTGAAACATCAATTTGATTTAAGCTAATGCCAGTGAGGCACTATCTATCGTTGACTCTGATTTTGGCTCCAGTGCTGTGATATGAACAAAAGAAAAGCACTGCAGTCCAATCAATCCCTGAAAATCACTCCCAGGTCTGCTCGTCAGCCTCGACCGGCTCCTCAACCTCCCAGCCACTGGTAAGCTTGCGGCCGGGCTTGCCCTTCCTCGCCGCAAGCTTCTTCTTGATGACCTCCTGGCCGATCCTGGCCATCCCTTCGTACCTGTCAGTCTCGCGGCAGTACTGCTTGATGCCCTCCATGTCGGCCTCGGACATCTCTTGCTTCACGCAGCGCCACATGACCTGGCTCATCATGCTGCTGGTGACACCGCCGTCGAAAGACGCCGCCTCCATGCAGTGCTTGAAATCATCCGGAGTGATCCTTGGAGCGTCACGCAGGTACGCGAAGATGGCGTTGCGGACGACCTGGCCGCGGGTCTCCTGCTTCAAGTCGAAGGCGTGTCCAGCGCGGTGGACGTTGATCGCGACGTCGAACGGAATAGTCTCGCGGCCGAAGAGCTCGAAGGATAGTTCGAACTGCTTCGGGTTGGTGATGCTGTTATCGTTCATCCATTTAAGGATGATCTCCGCCGCGCGCTTGTCGACGTTGGGGATGACGATGAGCTCGTCCTTCGGCGAGGCGCAACGAGGCGCACCGCTCTGGCCTTTGCCGCCTCTGAGCTGACCGTGCTTGTTGTATTTCTCCGGATTGATGAGGCGGTCACCGGCGCGGGAGAAGAGCGCCAGCTTGTTCTTGTCGGTTGCCCACCCGAGGTAGGTCTTTACGCCGTCCGCTGACATCGAGTAGACGTCGACGGTTCCCGGACGCGCGCGCGTGCCGGACGCAGAGGAGTTGCCCTTGGGGGCGGAGCTTGAGGAGTTGCCACGAACCATGTTGTTTGTGATTTTCGAATGTGGCGATGTTTTGTGGATGTTTGAGGAAGTCGTGTTGAAGGGAAGTCACGAATTTATAGATTTGGAAGAAGGGCCTGAGGCCTCTCACGCAGCACTTGATCAAACGTGCTGTGAATAACGTGCTACCCCATTCCATGTGAATGACAATGTGCTTACGCAGTGAATGGTAGCAGCCTCAGACAAAGCACCTTGGCGTCGAGCAATCCCATTGTCCTCAACTCGCGCAGCCCTCTATGCTGGATTCCGCTGTGATCACATGCTGGTTCTTTGTCGAAGTTACTTGGCATATCCGCGCGTATCGTGCTCGTAATGTCGCTCACATGAGTATCTAATACTCTTCGTCCAGTGAGAGACCGCTATCAGCCGAATGATTCATTCCGTATCACATGAACTTGCTATCGTAAGTACCTGTGATCTTCATTCCAACCATGAGCTAGCATTACCGTTGCCCTAAACAGTAGTCATACAGTTGCCATTGATGTAATGATACCAGGTAATCTTTGCCGGAGAATCACATGAAATCTCAAAAACGTTCATTTCTATTAGACGTTCCCCAACAAGCTAAATTCAGCATGCCAGAGATGAGGACCAATTGGCTGATCGTTGAGAAAGACGTCTTGTCAGACCGGATGGAAGACGAAGCATATCCATGTTTTTACAAACACGTCGAACAAATCACTTTTGCTTGAGAGATGTAGGTGTCATGACCTCTTTACATGATCAATGAATTTGTATTCACTCCAGTGTGATGTCTTTTGACTGCTTACTTCCCTCCTTCATTTCTCCCCCTCAACGTAACATCTTTGTACTAGGCTTAAGAAGACCAAATGAATGTTCGAAATCGGCTGGTACTCATTGCATTCGTCTTCATAATTGACCTACACTTCCTTTCCTGCATCACACATCTCTTCGTGGCGGTACTGGCGGCATTTTGAGGGAACATACGCATGGAGCTGATCACCGGACGAGCAAGTTTCCGCGCGCATTTAAATCTGTAAAGTACCTCACAAGGGTGATGAATAAATAGCTTCCAATAGATTCCTATGAGATTCTGGGAGAAGAAGTCATGAGAAGAACTACACCAAGATGGTTTGCTAGAGGCTCCGCGTAGCTGATCAAGTCCGTAATGCATTTCCGTGAAAGCTTAGCCCATTCGACACAAAATCTGCCCGAAAGCTCTCGCTGTATAAGAGGACCTTGCAAAGAATGTTGGAGCGCCCGTAATATCAAATTGAGCACAACTTGAAGTTGTCAATCTTGGTGACAGAATGTCTCTTGGTGTTCATATAGTCTTACGTGTAGAATTACACCGCGGAAACATGGAAAGCTACTCGTACTCTCCTCCATTGCTTGTATGCTGACGGTTCCCCTTAGCGTATGGGTCCTCTTCTTTTTCTGTGTCGGAAGTTTCAATGATCTCGCAGCCAGCCCCAGCCTGGCCGACGGAGCGCCAGGCCCGCAAGAACTCAAGCGTGTTGGCATTCGGGATCACCGCGCAGCTGAGTCGGATGACTTTTTGAGGTCACATTCATCGCCAATATTGTCGCCAATAGGGCGGTCAACATTACCATGGAAGTCTCATTGCGATTAATGTTTCATTCGAGGGTGTTGGCTACCATCGAGTTCGCTGTTGGGCCCCTCAGGAAGATTCCTAGTGTTCGAATCCACAACCGTTTTTGGCTGGGCAGACAAGCTCCATGGAAATGAAAGAGGAATCTCTTCAGCCGAAATGTAGTAAGAATCGGGGTCGTGATTGCAACCATCCCAGTGCATGAGCGTCCTTCGGAATCGCGGCTCTAGGGTTGCCGGAGACCGGTCAAAAATCCATTGACAAGGCCATTTGAAAGCGCTTATTCCTTGACATGACCATCACAGATGCTTATATCATCTGGCGTGAACATGCTAGAAGGGTTTGAACCATTTTGAGACATCGAATCTGAATGTGAGCAATTCACTCAAGCGATTATGTCAGAATGCCCTCCTTCCCTCGCAACTGCAGGAGAATCTCGTCAGATCCCGCATGAAAGTACTATTGGCTTTCTTCCTGTGGGAGGTACTGGAGATAGGCAAACTAGAAATCCATTGACACGGCCATTCGACGGCGATCGATCATCGGAGATCTCTCAGACAGATATTTCAAAGCGCTCAGACTATTTCGTATGAGATCTCCAGGAGTCTTCGTCAATTGGAAGACATCCAAATCGGAGCTCAAAGAGCTACTCGTACGGCTATGTCAGAGTTCTCGAATTGCCTTCACCTCCGCGATTGTTCTGTCCGACATTTGTCTTGCTGCCATCTTCAAGCACCACAAGGAGGCAGCGACAGCCATACCATCTCACCAGGACTGATCATCGCCCTGGACGAAGCCCACAAATACCGCGGCAAGAACGTTTCTACCGCCGAAGCCTTCACTGCCTCCCTCGTATGCTCATACGAGCTGACAGAGAAACACTGAACGGGCCTCTTCTATCAAGGGATACAAGATCTGGGTCTCAAAACTCTGCTCTTCGCCTATTTCAGAGTTCTCTGACCATACACACCCTCGCAGCAAGATCGCCTCAGTGCTCATACCATCATCAGTGAAGTCACCAGGGATCCTTTGCCCAGTGAAAGCACCAGAAGTGAAGTCACTCGCGATCGCGCGGCACGTGCGCCACACACCATTATGAAGCGACTTTTTCTTTTATCTCCCAATGCCCTGCCTTACAACATCATCGCGAGGATGGCGTTTTCTGTGCAGCCTCCCACCGCACCTGCCGGTATGCAGGTATACACCACCATCGACGATAAGAAGAAGCTGTTGGGAACCGTCGCCAACAAATCGAAGCTCCTGCAGTTCTCGCACGCGGCCAAACAGGCCTTTCCCGCCCGCGAACTCGTCCTCAAGGGTATCGACGAGGCCGCCGGCCGCACCATTGTCGCGTGGATCAACGGCAACAACCTCACGCGTCCGAAGCCGCTGCACTTCCAGCTCCTGGGCAGCAACCCACAGTTCATCGACGGCTGCAAGATCCACCACGCGGCGTACATGTTTCTGCTCCGCCGCGACCTGCGCGGCGACGACATCCGCAACCGGCTGTTCGATTACATCCGCGAGATCCGCAACGTCACCCTTGCGGAGTTCCAGATGGTGCAACTCTGGATGCACTTCGACTCCGGGCTGATGCTGGAGATGAAGCGCAAGATCGCGTACCACACGGTACGTGAGTGGATCCCCGACGACCAGCGCGGCCAGCTCATGTACTACTTCCTCGGCTACGACGTGAGCAACGGCACGACTCTGATACAGGAGATGACCGAGCTCGAGGCGTTCTACAAGGCTCAAATTGCTCGCGAGGCGGAGAAGCGTACTCAAGCTGCCGCGAACGAGCCAGTCGCCGAATCCGAGAGTGTTACCACTGAGAGCACTGTCATTATAACGACGCCGACGATTGGAAGTGGCAAGAAGGTGAGTTTTATCCCACAATAATACTAGGATTTTCAACGCTAACGTGTAACAGACTGCGAAAGACGACGCTTCCAACGACGCTTCCAACGATGCTGCCAACGATGCTGTCAAGGATGCTGTCAACAACGCTGTCAAGGACACTGCCAACGACGCTTCCAGCGACGCCTCGAAATCCGGTGGGCTCAGCTTGGGACGTGAGCCAACCCTCAGCGGCGAGCAGAATACTTCCAAACCATCCTACGCCGCGGTGCTGAAGAAGTGCTGAGGCATTGAGAAACGTGGGATCAATAATTGCCGGTCGACAGATTTGAAGCACGATCAAACAATGGAACGATGCATTCGATTGGGTTCAAACGCTGTGGGAATCACTAGAGTTGGTGGAACTCCCAAGAGCACGGTCGATAAGATAGCATGAAACAGAACTGAAACGATAATGATCAAAAGCAACGCAAAATGCAATTTTCCAAACCTAACAAAAAGCCAAACCCTCAAGCAAGAGCCAGCTTGCTAACCCAGACCTTGTTCCCAATGATCTCGATGAAACTCAGTCGAACTGCCGCCAACTCAAAGCCTCTTCTCAATCATCTCAATCAAACCCTGAACCGCAGTTCTCATTGCAACAACATCCCAGTTCTTGCTGATCTGCTCATTGATAGCGCCATCGACCCCCGTCCTCAGATTCATGCGATCGGGATGCCATCTCGGCTGCTCCTTGAGCTTCAGCCACTTGACGAGAACTTTGAGTTTCTTCTTATCCACAGTCGGATTAAGCTTGACCTTCAGAGTCTCGCCCTTGGACATGACGCCTGGGACTCCATGGCCGATGAGAAAGAAGAGCTGCACGTTGGCGATGAAGATGTCTTCAGTGCTGTAGCCGCCGGTGCTGGACGAGGTCTCGATGAAGTTCATGGCAGTGAGCTCACCTTCGGAAGCGGGGAGAGGATATTCGCCATCGGAACGGCCGATCGCAGACCACCTCGCGTTATAGCTGTCGAAGAGGTCACTGATCTGAGATAGAGTGTACATGGCTCCTGACCCGGTGGTAGTACCACGAACGGTGGAAGCCGTGTAGCTCTGCGATGTCGTGCTCTTCGACGACGGACTCGGACGAGATTCCTTTGTCTTGTAGCTGCTCTTGTAACTGCTCTTGTAGCTGCTCGGCGGAACCTGGGTCGAGCGAGAGCTCTCCCCGCCGCGCGATTCAGTGGTGTACCGGGAAGAGGTGCGCTGAGTCGGTGGTGGACTAGCCGCTCTCGCAGTCGAGCGAGAGGAAGTAGAGTATTGAGTGCTAGCCTTCGTAGAGTAGGAATTACCAAATTTTGTGGATTCCGGGCGTCTCTCCTCGGTGGTGAAGGTCTTACTACGCGGCGGCGGGGCGTAAGACGCCTGAGACTGGCTGCTGCCCATGTTGAATGTGTTGCTGCGACCTGTTGAAGTCACAGAGGGCTCAGGGCGCCTCTCTTCCGTAGTGAAACTGCCTTCACCACCAGAAGAAGCATAAGAAGTCTGAGAGTGGCTCGTGCCAGTGGTGGATGCACCGCTGCGACTCCCACCAAACGAACTCAGCAGCGGCCTGGTACCAATCTGGTCAATACCAAGTCCCCTGCTGCCTAAAGAGTAGCCAGCTTCTGAAGCAGTGCTCGGCCTCTTGCTTGAGCGACTCGAGAATAGGCCTCCGGAGGATGATGGCGGGTTTCCATTACGGACGGCGCCAGCGATGTTGCGAAGCAGGGTGGCATGAGATCCCTGCGAAGGACCGTTAGAAGTGATCTCCACAGTCTGATGAACGACCTGATGAACCTCGTACCTCACATTGTGAGAGCTGTTTGAACGATTGATGCTCGTCCCACGCGAAGAAGAACGCCCAGACGGCTCAGGAACAACTTCACGGAAGTTGAAAGGGTCGTTGGTGCGGTCACGAGTTGGACGTGATGATTGACGGCCAGATCCGGAGATAGAACCGCCAGTGTATCCCGGTGCGTAGGACATGTTTCTGTTGAAGCGATCTATTCCTCGGTCGATGTTGTGGTAGGAATGGATTATCGGTTGATGCACGGTCTATGGAATGGTGATGGATGATCGTGGTGGTTAATAAACAGCTGGTCGACGGAAGGGAGGCATTGTGAGGAGGGCCGAACAAAGAAAGTGTGTGAATGTTGACAAAGGTTAAAGTCAATGAGCGCACTTCGATGTCTTTGTTGGTTATCATGTTCTTGTAAAGCTGGGTGAGAGACTAGCGCGCGGTGCCGGCTGCAACTGTTCGCGGGTTATACCTGGCAGTGACAGATGCCAGTCTCCAATGTGATTGAGCGCCGTTGTGAAATGGTCCTTGGCAACTTGTGTCGACATGCTGATGTCCGTGTATGGCCTCATGTGCTACATCGCGGTTGTAACAACAAAGAAACTCAACCTAAGGGGCTGTCAGTAAACCTTTGCGGAAAAGGGACAGAAAATCTTACGGTTTGCAGCGATTGAGCGGGGCCAACTTTCGCACGTAGCTATCTCATCGGTCGGTACGACATCATATCGTCTCTCGTCCTCCGCATTTGCAATTGAATCCGGAGGAAATCCAAGCTGTTCTTTGTGAGGATGATTGGCGCGGGGAGGAGCGAGTACCCTTTGCGCCCCAGTGACATTTGGGCGTGCTGCCGACCTTCGTAACTCTGGCGCCCTGAACGCCTTAGGGTTGCACACTCTCGGCGGTGCGAAGTTGTTATTATTCTCCAGAACAAGGAATATTTCGCCTAAGTCGTCAAGCTAGGGGTGGGCGAAGCTATCCTTCGTAAGGACGAACGGTATAGCCTTAGTAACTAGGTAGCTAGTATCGTCTACGCCCTCGTACTATTTAGGCGTACTATCGACCTTCTTAAGCTCGTCTACGTAGCCGGCGATAGTAGTAGTATTAGTAAACCCGAATAGGATATTATCGAGCTTAGTATCGGTATAGAAAGGCTGAAACTCGGAGTATAAGAAGTCGAGGGCGAGGAGGGCGTTCTGCAGGACTCTTGGGTGAGGGCAAGAGGGAAGTCTAAGGCAGATCTTTAGTCTTCGACGTAGAGCTGTTATCAAGCTTAATGTCCTTGTGCATGAGCTTACACTCGGAGTGCAAGAAGTCGAGGGCGAGGAGGACGTTCTGAAACATCTTCTGAGTGAGAGCAAGAGCGACGTCTGAGGCAGATCCTCCACCTTTGACTTTCTGATATTGTCGAGCTTGATGTCGGTGTGGATGAGCTTGCACGCGGGTTGATAGAAGTCGATAGTGAGGAGGGCGTTCTGCAGGACTTCCTGGGTGAAGGCGAGACAGATCCTCCGCCTTTGGATTACTGGTGTTATCGAGCGTGATGTCGGTGTGGATAAGCTTACACTCGGAGTGCAAGGAGTGAAGGGCGAGGAGGGCGTTCTGGAGGACCTGGTGAGGGCGAGAGGGAGCCCGAGACAAATCCCCCGCCTACGACTCATTGATGTTGTCGAGCTTGATGTCGGTGTAGATTAGCATACACCCGGATTGCAAGGAGTCGAGGGCGAAGAGGGAGTCTTGCAAAACTTTTTGGGCAAGGGCAAGAGCGAAGCCTGAGGCAAGACCCTCCGGCTTTGACGTACAGAGGAGATTCGGTAGTGTTACGATCTTATCAGAATGACTCTCGATGCCGTTGCAGAGCCTCAAGATCAAGCACATGGTCCTCCGTGTATGAATGCGATCCCATTTCTTCCTTGCATAGCAATCTGCTCGCGTACAAGATACAGCAGACTGTTGAATAGCAGCGCACACACAAGTAGGGCAGCCCCAGTCGATCAGATCACAAGCAGCTAGCAGAACACAGAGCGTCCATGGAGCGAGACAACCACATACCATTCCCTCGACAGCCACTCTTCGGATCCCGCAGAGCAATCGTTAGCGTCTCCACCGGTACTCACGTTGTCGGTCCCTCAACAACACCGCAGCCCCAGTACATCAGGACTACAACCCACAAACCTCGTACCGACCGTAATGAAACTTCCCGGCTCAAGCATCACACGACACAATACTTATCCTCCCAGGCCCCCTGCCTCAATCAAACCACACTCAACCCCGTCGCCCCCCAGATGGCAAGACGCAAGCCAATACATGCCTCCATCACGCAAGAGCACAAACCTCAGAGGAGACACAAGATCGCTTCCGCAACTTGACGCCATCCAAGCCGAGAAACAGTAAGCACCCTCGTTCCTTCCTCCGAGGCCCTTGATCCCAGCCGTGTGAGTATGTAAGCATCAAAGCCACTGTTCAAGAACAGTTCCGTGGAGGCAGGATGGATACCTTAATTCAGTGGCGAGAAGGAAGAGGGAGACGCACAGTTGCTCGATGGCAGTGGTTCCCCCTGTGTATGGCACCGTAGACGAAGGATGGCGAGAACACAGTCGGAGGCAATTGAAAACGAAATCAAGACAAGAGTGTAACAATCTTCATTATATCCAACCACCTAACCAAAAGCCATACATATCTCATCGTAAGCGAACGTGGGTGCAGGGGGTATAGAGCCTTTTTTCAAATCATAGCATCCCCTGGAACTCTCCAAGCCAAAAGTTTCCATCAAAACAATCTTGCGCCCCTCATGCATTACCAAAAAATGCAAATCAACTCTCTTCTTCCGCCTCCGCTTACAGCAACAGCGCAGCACCAAGCACGCCAACGGCGCCCATAACGCTGCCGACCATCGCAGTCGGCACCGCGGCCGCGCCCTCACTAGCGCCCGTAGCCTGCGCGCCACCAGACGTCGCGGCCGCGGAATCCGACGCAGCCGCGACGCGAATGCCGTAGTTAGTCGTCGTCTGCACGCCCGTGGAACTGCCCGTGGTAACCGTGGTGGTCACGACGCTGCTCGCCGTCGTCTCGGCCGAGCAGCCGCTCCAAGTCGTCCACGGCGCCTCGGTGCCCCAGGGTCCGCTCGTCCAGCCGCTCCAGGTGCTGGGCGGGCAGGCGCTGCCGCCCCACCAGGAGGTCCAGGGGCCCTGGGTCCAGGAGCCGGTGGAGGCGTCGCTCCAGGGGCCCCAGCCGTTGCCTGGGCCGCCGGGGCCGAAGGGCCCGACGCCGTTGCCGCCGTGCCAGCCGCCGGGGCCGCCGTTGGAGCCGTTGGCGTTGGGGCCCCAGGCGCCGCCGAAGGGGCCCGGGGCGCCGGTTGTTTGGGTTTGCCAGGAAGAGACTGCGGAGGCCCAGGCGGAGTTTGTGGTCCAGGCTGAGGGCCAGGCGGAGCCACCTGAAGGGAAGAATGTTAGCTTGGTGTTTGTTTGGAAGGGGGATAGGTGGTGTAGGGTGGTTGGTGCTGGCATGGCAAGCAGATGGACAAGACTGGCAAAGCGGACGGGACGCGAGAAACTCAAGAGGTCAGACGGAAAATCACGGACCTGGACCGCCAAAGGGAAAACCACCGCGAGAAGCAGCCGGAACGCCATTAACGCTCGCCCAAGACGACCAGTCGGATTTCGCAGAGCTGGCCCAGGAGTTCCACGCAGCGGAATCCGTCACGGTGGGAGTGGGATGCGCGCTGGTCCAGCTTTGCCAGTCGGAGTTGGTGGTCCAGTCTCCCTTGCCGTTGCCATTGCCAAATCTGCCCCAGGGACCAGCGGAGAAAGGGACGGAAGGCTTACCACTCGTTGCGCTGAAAGTAGCCTCGGGAGAGGCGCTGACACTCTGGCCGGCGTTGGCGCAAGCCTGGGCGATGACCTGGTAGGTGGAGTCCTTGTCGGTCTGGTCGCAGTCGGAGTTGGCGATGCAGTCGTTGAGGGTGTTCAGCTGGTCGCCGGTGCAGAAGGAGGACCAGTCGTTGGCGTCGGTGTTGGAGTTGCGGAGGTCCTGCCAGCAGGAAGAGACGCAGGAGGGAGCGCCAGACCAGTCGCCGCCAGCGTTGCCGGCATAGCCGCCGCCATTGGGACCGCCGTGGTTACCGTTCGGGCCCTGGTTGCCACCGCCGAACTGGGGAGAGGCGGCGGCGAGGGCCAGGAAAGACGAAGCTGCGACTGCGTGCTTCATGTTGTGTTGATGTGGAGGGAGGTGGTAGAGGAGCTGAAGATGAGGGAGGTGGTCGAGAAAATGAAATTGAAGACGGTCAATGTGATGTGCTACCGGGGTGGATGGCTAGCAGATGCAGGGCAGATGAGGATAGGGAAGGCCAAGGAGATGAAGGCGGGACAGGCGAGGCTGATATATCTCTGGAAAAAGCGAGAGGTTGACATGCGAGGAGGGTCAGCTCCGGCAGGCGCAGCAGCCTTACCTGTCGGAGAATACGCGCGGCAGGGGAGACGTCATGGTTAAGGTAGCGAGGGAGGGCGCGAGGGCGTGAGTGAGGTCAGCCAACCGAGGAGGGCGGAGAATGGGGATCGAGCCAACGCGGCGGGTGCAGCAGAGTTGCGTGCAGAGGGCAGCGCGCAGTGCAGTGCAGTGCAGTGCAGTGCAGTGCGGGCTGGCTGGCGCGATGTTTCGGGCGACGGCGCTGCGGGCTGGGAGGTGCGACAGGCCTGAGGCGGCGACGGAGTCCGGAGAATGCGCGATGGAGAGCCGGATGAGGTGTGAAGCTTCGCCGGCGCGCCGCCAAGCATTGCGGGGCAGCGCGACGAGTGGAGCGGCTGGCTCGGCTGGCGGCGCTGGAGGAGCGCGAGGAGCGCGAGGAGGGTCTCTGTCTGCACTACCAGCCACCCAGCGGCCACAGAGACGACGCACTGCACGCACTGCACGCAATAAATCTCCGGCACCGCTCGCATGCTGCTATTCACGTACGCGGCATTGCATGCACCGCGTGAGAATGACCGGCCCGCCAAGCACGTCGCCGCGTACGCTCCACTCAGCTCGCCGTCCAGCCGCCAGTACCAACACTCTGCCACACCCGCGCCGCACACCGCATTGTATACCACGCCCTCCTGCGCCGACCGCAAGGGAAATGCTTGCGCGGCCAGGCCGCGTGCGCAAAGCAAGTAAGCCGCCCTGCGTTGTGGTGTTCATAACCATGGGTAGGATGCTTCAGCATTGCATTGTTGCGGTGTACAGTGTACAGTGTTCCTATACAGTGTACAGTACCTCCAGCACAAGCAGTCAGCGAGGCTGAGCTCTGAATGTCTCACGTGGTCGCAGAGCCTCTTCCTCTCTGGGCTGAGGATCAGGACCAACAGGACCAACATCGCGTCGTTCCACTCTTGCTATTCTCGCCCATTGCGGTGCCATTACACTCGTCCAATCGAAGACATCACTCCCTTACTCCAACCTCGCTGTCTCGTCCTCCAGCAGTGGCCATGCACTCACTGCGCTGCAGTGCTGCCGTTCCGCGGAGAGAGGTCGACGTCGGTGGTCGGTGTTTCGGACCCCGACCACCGACGTTTGACTCCATCCATCCACCTTTCCAGAAGATCTCCAGGGTCGATGATGCTCTACACATTCTTTGAATCATGCTGCTCTATGTTCGCGCTCTCACAGTATTGGATGAAATGTTAGCTCTTGTCGGCCCACACATTGACGTCCTGCAGCGTCGTTCACCGGCTGCTGTCTGCCGGTCTCCACGCTGCATGAACATCACCGTTGCGCGTTAGGTCTTTGGTGTGGCCAGCATTGCCACCGAACGGTCTGTTTGTGCCATCTTCTCGTGTCTCTTTTGACTTCTGCAAGCACTACCGTTTCAAGCCGGTCCTCTTGATTTACTCGAGAAAAAGCAAATCGTCCACACCCGACAGCCTATCAACCTCGAACCCCGCTTGCCAGTGCAACTGCCCGATGCAGGATGCAGCTTTCTACCTGCGAGCTCTATACAGCCTTCGGGCCAAGAAAACCGCTCCGCGAACAGAACCTGCTGCAGCAATCCTGACACCATGATGAACGACCTCTGACGCACGGATCACACACCAGACGCGAACTCACAGCGCGTCACCAAGCTCAAGCAGCATTTCGGCTCAACAGGACCAAGCAGTTCGCAGAACTCTCTCTTCGTGTACACTGATCAGAGCGCCGCGGTAAATCTCGGATCTTCAACACCCTCCTTCCTTGTCGCCTGCCTTCGCTCCCGCCCGCTCGACCATCCGACTGCCCTTTCCTGAAATCTCCCTGGTCTACCAAAGCCAAAGCACATCAACTCCCCCCTACGCCCTCGCCATGTTGCGCAAGGACGTAAACCAAAGCCCATCAAACGCTCGCCCCTTCCCAAACCAAATCCTCAGCCCTCACTTCACATCCGCCAAGCCCCCCTCTGCCCTCATCCAAACAGCAACATCTTCCCTTCCGATGTGGTCTAGTGGCTAGGATTTGTCGCTCTCAATCTTCGGTTCATTCCAGGATCAGTGCCGACAAGGCCGGGGTTCAATTCCCCGCGTCGGAATCGTGTTCTTTTGATCTTTTTGGTGATTGATGCGAGGCAGGAAGACCTTTTTGAGGAAGATTTTTGCATCTGAAGACTGGGATGGGATGGGGAGGGGCGTTCTAGGAAGTCTCTTGGAGATGCCATTTCGGTTCAAGATCCGTACGATGACTAGAAAATAGGCACACTGTTCAGACTGACTGGTGGACGGCTGTACTCCGCGAGAGAGAGTGGCTAATTCTAAGCAAGCGTACTTCATGAAGTACCTCAGCACTCCGTATCTGTACCTTAGACATCACCACGGATACCATTGCGGGGAGTTTTTTCCAGTGATGCTCAACGCCTGAACGGAAGATTAGGGTTGAGGTTGTGATTTGAGTATACACTATGTACGCTTGATATCTGATGGATTTCCTCAAGGCAAGCAAAAACTTTGTATGGTAGGGAATTGGCGCCGCTCGAGATAGGAGCGATCCCCCCGGTCGGATTGTACATGTCTGGTGAGGCTGTCGTGAGGTGAGGTCAAGAGGATCGCTTTCAGCGGAAATCGTTGTTTTGATCTGCTTGTCTGACAGGCTCTTTTCCCCTTTTTTTTTCTTACTCGAGATCGAATGCGCTCCTTGCGGAAAATATTCTATTGATTATCCTTGGGCCGAGAAAACTTGGCGTTCGAATGTAGGTGTGAGCACATCGCCGGTCGGGGATGATACTAGTCGCGGTTGTGGGAGTGCGGATGCAGGCACACAAGGACATTCTCGAGCTGCCTCTCCTTTTTTCATGTGTCCGTGAAGAGCTGAAGCAGCCATACAGCTCCGTTGGCAGACCTTTTCACGGCACTCCGAAATCCCTCGCACCAGCCACGACCATCATAAACCCCGCCTCCGCCGTGTGAAAGCTCTTCCCACCCACACCCTTCTCCTGCCATCTCGCGCCATCGCGCAAGATCAAACAGATGAAAGGACCTGTCAGACATACCGCCAAACCCTCCCAGACCAGCCGGCCGAAGCCAGACACTGGACTGGGCTGAGATCATCGCCGCGCAGACAGGCTGCGCACGTCGGCATCACTCTTGGGCTCGGGGCATCGGCTCATCAGCCAGGTTGGAGTCTGTGGCTCATGTAGAGAACACAGTTATGGACGTTTACTATAGAAATGATTCTATGAAGTCTAGGAGGAACTGTTAGCAGGGCGCAGGCGAAAGCGTAGGGCTGGTTGGGTGAACTCACAAAGTCGCGTGAAGAAAAGAAAGCAGAGATTGGCGGCTGGAAAGAAGTTCTTATACTCGCGGCGTGAGCGCCAAGACCTGGCTGCGGCGCGCGGCTTCACTACGGCGCCCGGGGGAGCTTCCGCGCTCTGAGCGTCATCTCCAAACGCCGAACGCCTTCACTTACAGTACTTACAGGTCGACAACAATTGGAGGCCGAGTATTGCTGTCTTGCTTTTCGCGACGTTTTACACAAGCTCATCGACGACAGCCCAATCTCACCATCATAGCCACAGCCAACATGGCTCACAATGCTGGTGTGTCGGCGCCTACTTTCGAACTAGAGGCTTGGAGCAGCAACTACACACCCCCACTACACCCTCTACGCCTCGCCCACGTCGCCGGCAATTGCCCACCTCTCGCACAGCAAGCCCTGCAAATAGCGATCACTTCTACCAAGAATGGCAAAGATGTCGCCCTCTACACGCGCCTCGTCGGCCTCGCCAAGAAGCTGGGTTTCAACGAGCTGGCCGAGCTGGACACAGAATGGGTTGACAGGACTGAAGACGCCAACAAGCGCGAGAGCAGCAGGCTGGAACAAGAGCTGAAGGGATACAAGAATAACCTCATCAGGGAGAGCATCCGAATGGGTCAGGAGGATCTCGCAACACACATGCTTCTCACCGGCGGGCCCGCACCGTTGCCTGCCTCAGAGAACGAGCCGCCTCAGAGCGCGCAGACAGTCGGCTTGAATGCTGCCTACAGTGCGTTCGGCAAGATGCGTGACTACTGCACCACACCGACCCACGTCGCGAGTATGACCCTGCGACTGCTCCTCACCGCGTTCGTCCAAGCCGTTTCTGCCCAACAGACCGGCTCCGCCGCCACAGGCCACTTCAACGCCGTCCTCGCCAACAGCAACCGCCTCCGCAGCGTCGGCGTGAAAGACGAGGAACTGGCCAAACTCCAACCAATCTCCGCCTCAGCAAACGGCATCGCCTTCCTAGGCACCGGCAACTACCGCGACGCCGCCGAGTCCTTCCTCTCCGTTTCTTTCGACCTCACCACCAACGGCCCCATCCACAACTTCGACTTCACCCGCGCCGTTGCCAGCGCAAACGACATCGCCATCTACGGCGGCCTGACCGCCCTCGCCACCCTCACCCGCGAAGACCTCTCCCGCCGCGTCCTCGGCGGCCCCTTCCGCGCCTTCCTCGAGCTCGAACCGCACATGCGCAAAGCCATCTCCCTCTTCACGACCGCCAAGTACCGCGCCTGCCTCGACACCCTGCAGCGCTACTACTCCGACTGGAACCTCGATGTCTTCCTCGGCGGCCCCGCGGGCCACACGCACGGCCGCACGCACGTCGACGCGCTCCTCGCGCACATCCGGCAGAAGAGCATCACCTCGCACGTCGCGTCCTACTCGCAAATCACCCTCTCCTCGCTCGCCGCCACCTTTCCCCCGCCGCCGACCTCGCAAGCCACCACGCCCGAAGCCGCGCTCGAAGAGGAAATCACAACCCTCATCCAAACCGCCGCGCTGCCCTTCCGCCTCGACCTGGTGAGCGGCACGCTGGTGGCGCCGGCCTCGGACGCGCGCGCCAAGACGCACGCGGACGCGAGCGCGGCGGCGGACGAGGTGGAGAGGACGCTGTTGCTGAGGCTGCACAGGGTTAATGTTGCGCTGGCGGGGCTGGAGGTGCAGCCGGAGAAGAGGCAGGGCGGAGGTGTGCCGGGGGTGCCGGAGGGGTGGAGGGGGAGTAGGGGCGTTGCACAGGGGTGAGGGTTGGGATGTTGTTGTGGGGATGATTGATCTTGGTGTGGGGTTTGCTGGTGGGATTGGGAGGGGTTTGTTAGGGAGCGTGGCGTCTGGGGTTTGGGGTTTCAAATTTGGGACGGAGCATGTCTCTGTGATTGCTCGCTCTTGTTGAAGAGCTGAGGCATCGCTGGCGAGTGGATTATTGCATGAATTGGCGTAAAAGCCTTCCGCGCTCGAGCAGAGCGCAAGAGTAGAGTGCATAGCATAGCTGCGACGAAAAACGAAAGTAATGAAATTGACGAATTGAACTGCCTCTTCCACATATACCAGCTCTCGGTCTACGCCACCACATCACATTGAAACTGGAGCCTCACTCGATGTTGCGCCAAGAACTCATGGATTGGAGCATGGAGTTATTGGTGGTCAGCCAGACACCCGTGTACTTCTCGCAAGACGCTTCAGGCACCAGGCGAACATCAAGCCTTTCGACCCTCGATTCGTTTCACGCAACATGAGAAGCTTCTTCGTATCCTTTGCCTTGCTTCCTGCTGCACCAATGGAGTCTCCGTGGAGCGTAGTGCGTCCGCGGCAGTACGTACGTTCGTTGAAGCGGCTCCTTGGACGATTTGGACTCCAGAGACCGCTTCGGAGACATAGTGCGGCTTTGAATTGCTGCATACTTCAATTCTCAAGGGACAGCTTGCAGCGCGCATGAACCGGCGCCGGCGAACGATGTGGCGGAAGAACTCGCACTACGCCCGACAGCAAGGCATATCACAACGCCCGGAACGGCACATTGTTCTCGGACAGAGGTCATGCATATCGTCACATTTGGTCGATTGCCCAGTCTGAGAGCTGGCAGCTCCAATATGCGCTCATACATTCCTGTCCGGTCGCCGGTGGCTGACGCGTACACGAGGAGATCCCAGGCGACTGCTTCGTCGTAGTCGAGACAGGCTTGTCAAGAAACTTGCAATTCCTTGAGCCCGCGATTGGTCAAGTTGGCAAGTGGATATAGTCGTCGTCCCAGAGAGGAGGTGGATACTCCGGCATAAGCGTCCAGTCCAGCTCGGGATCGAAGAGCATGTCATCCGAGAACTCTCCACCAGTATCCAGCGGCAAAATTGCATCATCCAAAAAGCCCTGGCCATGAGTCTCCGAGTCATCCGGGGTGATATCGAGGTTCAAAAGCAGAGCCTACGGCGCACCTGTGCCAATGTCAGCGTTTCGCTGGCAGATTCGGTCAGAGGTGAAGCAACTCACATCGCGTGTACCAGTGCCTTCGAGTAGTATGCGGTATCCTCTCCCCTTTGATCCTCCGCCTTTGCTTTTTCATATATCGACCGATCGACTATATGGGAGAAAGGATTCTCGAAGTCGAAGAAATGGTTCACGAGTTGCTCCTCCAGCTTTTCAGGCACTTGCAGCGCAGAGCAATTGTGGCCAGTAGATGAGAGCACACAAGTAGCTGTAGTGGCATGCTGAGTCGTAGCGCCCGGAACGCTCGCTTCGCCAACATTGGGGATAGCAGACGGTCCGTGAAGTTTAGTCCGGCCAGCAGGTCCAATCGTCAAAGTGCCAACACGGTGCGACAGTTCATCGATGAGGCTCTCATGGCTTTCTTCGTTGCCAGCGCTGTTTTCGTTGCTTGTTCCGGCAAAGTCCTCCAGCATCGGCAGCGTCGCATTTTGACAAGCACCGAGAAGGCCGACATCGTAGTCGTCCGTAAGCGGTGATCTTTGCGAAGCGAGCAGCTGACGCGTGTTTTCTGGTAGCCATGCATCATAGCTGTCCCACGGGCTCCCATAATCGTCAATGAGACGGCTCTCTTCAAGGTCAATTGGCGGACTGCTCGGTTTCTGAGTCGAATCTTGCTGAGATTCAGAATGCTGTGCTCGCACTCCTGCTTCGTCAGGATGCTGCGAGACTTTCGTCTGTCGTTCCGTCCCCATGAGATCTTTGACAGCTTCATGGTAACCCATATTGCCGAGGATTGTCTTCAAAGTCAGAGCTTCCTCCTCCGCCATAGGTGGCGTTTGAAGGCCATTGTCGGTCATGAATCGGCGCAGCTCGACCACTCGGCCCGAGAGGAGGTCGATTGCTACTCGAAGTGGCAGTCTGTATAGGTTTCTGTCAGCCTACGGCCACAGTGCCATGCTAGTATCGTGCCAGATGCGACGCATAAGCTCAGTGCGAGCTCTTTAGACATACTTTCTTTTGTCCAGATTACGGTAAACACAGAGACGATTCTTCCTGCTACAATTTGAGCAGATTGGCGTCGCACCATTGCACTGCAGTCGTTAGCATCTCATCGATACGTGTATCAAGGAAGGTATGCACAAACTTTGATCTTGCTGTCCCGGCAGGCATTGCAAGCAAGGGAAGCATGCCTCCGATGGGACGCCGGTCGAGCGGACGTCATGGCGGTCTAGTAGCCTCAGAGCATGCCGCAACCACGGCCATCCACTATTTTCGTCGTTCAATGAGACGCTGGTGCTAGATGGCTTGCGATGTGTTGCAGCGACCCCGATGTGACGAAAGGCCGAAGACACCGAAGGGACTTGCGGGGTGAGCTGCGCCGAGGTTTCTTTGTCCACGAGCACAGTAGAAAGTAGGCATCTACAGGATCAATGCATAATCCAGCTCGACTATCGGAGTAATTACGAAAGCTTGCTTGAGTAATCATCTGGCTCAAGGCGATTGATGGAAACGAGCAGCTGCGAGCGAATGCGATGATGCTCAGTGCATCTGCTCCTCGGAATTCATTTTCCGTCGCCAGACCTCAAAAGCATCTCTTGCGGCCGCCATGCTCGTGACCAAACTCTATAAACAGCCCCGCCGGGCTCTCCATTTACCCCTACTATCATTATGCTCCAAAACCAGCTCGCCATAGCCAGCGTGTCTCTCGGCCAACACGCAACCCATACTCTCCCCGATAAAATCTCAGCCGCTGCCGATAACGCGCTCCAAGGTATCGAGATCACATACACCGATCTCCAAAAATACGCGACAAGTCTTGGGATCTCAATCATTGAAGCTGCTTCTCTCATCGGTCGCCAATGTCTCACAGACAACCTGGCCATCATCGCTTTCGCCCCGTTCGAGAACTTCGAAGGACAGCGAACTCCCCTTGAAGATCGTATCGCCAAGGCGCAAGAGTGGCTTTCCATCGCAAATGTCCTCGGCGCTGAGCATTTCCAGATCCCTTCCAACTACGACCGCAACGCCAATGGGGACCGCAGTGTCATCACATCGGAGTTGCGACAGTTAAGCGATCTAGCAAATCAATACAGCCCACCGATCAAGATCGCATACGAGAACTTGGGCTGGGGCACGCATTGTAGCTTGTGGCAAGAAGCGATGGATATCGTCAAAGCCGTCGGCCGAGACAACTTCGGTCTATGCCTGGACAGCTTCCATCTTTGTGTTGCGCTCTGGGCTGACCCATTTGCTCAAAGTGGCGTGAGACCGAATGGGGCCAGAGCGCTTCGGCAATCTTTGCGAGAGTTGGTTCAGCGACTTCCTTTGGAAAAGCTCTTCTATCTCCAGCTCTCCGATGGCGAGCATCTCGATCCGCCCTATTCCGAAACCCACCCTTGGTTCGACCCTGCGCTCCAACCAGCTCATGTCTGGTCCAACGAAGCCAGGCCGTTCCCGCTGGAGAAAGATCTCGGAGGCTACATGCCGGTAGAAGAGGTGGCGCGTGCAGTCCTGGTCGAACTTGGCTTCGCGGGTTGGGTCTCACTCGAGACTTTCGACAGGAGGATGAGGTTGGAGCATAACGGGCCGCAGCAGAATGCAAGAAGAGCGGCGAGGTCATGGCAAGCCCTCGAGGATGCTTTGAAAAGGCCGAAAGCGGTGACTGGCAAATTGTAGCGCTTGTGGTCAATTGACGTGTTAGCTGTTCGCTTCCACCGAGAACTGCTCGAAACTGAAATATATATTTACACATTTACTGATTTCTGGTCGTAACAAGCTCATTACAAGATAAAGCATCCCAACAGTAATGACATAACAACTGTCCCAATGCCGACCATTACCCTTGGCCCCGCATTACCCGACGCCGCTGTTGTCCCGCCATTCGCACCTGCGTTCCCTTCATCAGGTGCCGGGGAAGACCCGTCTCCAGACTCGCCTCGGGAGTCACCGTCGGGCCCGCCTGCAGGTTGACTTCCAGGCACATCGCTTGAGTAACCTCCAGACCCGCCTGCAGCACCACCTTCGTTACTTGCCGCTGGAGAGCTACCAGACATCTGAGCCGAGTTCGGTGTCGTGAGAATCGGAGTCTGCGTCGCCTTCGTCTCCCGGTACGCCGTAGGATCCATTGAAGGCCCCTGTATCTCTTCGCTCGAGCTCCCAAGAGACACAGATGGCAGGTTTTCAGGCGCAGCTGTAGGCGATATCGTGGGCTGCTGGGCTGGTGAGTCACCAGGTTGCGCGTCTGAGCTGGTCTCTTCTGGCAAGGAGGAAGAGTAGGTTGGCAGGTCCAAGGAAGACTCGGAGGTCATGAGGCGCGGAGGATCGTAGAGGCCGTCAAGGCCGAGGAGGCTGTGAGGGGTCAGTCAGCAGGTGCTTGATACTGTTTAGCGGCAAGGGTGTGTTCATACCAGCTCTCAAAAGCAGGGTCGATGGCTCTCATCTGAGGCGGGACAGCGAGCCTAGGCCGGTACTTCTCGTCGATAATGGTGCTGCAGAAGCCGAGTCCTCCGCCGAAAACGCCGTTTAAGACGTCGCCGTCAGCCAGTGGGCTGCCGCTGGAATCGCAATCCGCTTGGCAGAGGTAGGCGCTCGCTGGCACGGGCGGAATGAGATCAGCGTAATTGAACGGATATGCTGCGTGGGTCATCTGGAAGTGATAGCCGCTGACGGAGTAGATGTCCGAGGAAGCGACGGTCACGACGCCGTTAGAATAGGTTCCTCCCACTCTACCGCAACTATTTGTGGCGTAGAGAGTGTTGTACGAGATGTAAGCTCTGTTAGAGTAGAAGGTGGTGCTGTTGATGACTGTACTTGGTCCGCTATCGGTAGTGGTTGGATGGCCGGTGTTGATGTATAGACATGGTTGTGTGGCGAAGCCATGCATGGTATCGTTATTGGCGTAGGTTGGTCCGTACGGGCAAATGACAGAGGAGGCCGGCGCAGTCGCACACATGTCTTTGGAAGTCTTGGTGGAAAGGGGAAAGAACAAAAGCTGAACGCTGTCTCCATGCAGGGTGCATTCGCCGCAGGCTTTGTTCGAGAGGCCTGGAACGTAGCAACGCGGCATGACCGGGGAGTCGCCGGGAGGAGCGTCGGGGTATTTCGACAACGATGACATGAAGCTACTCGTGGCAGATAAGTATGACTTTTGTAGCCAGGTGCAGTCAGATGGCTGCACGCTACAAGATGGAGCCGGGCCGGAATAAGTGATGGTTGGTACGCCCTCGGTCAAAGTGCTACCGATAGAAGCGGGCGTGAGGGAGCCCACGACACGCACGCGTCCATCGCAAAGACGTGTCGTCGGAGCCGTGAAATGTGTCGTGTTCGTCCATGTCGAAGCATACGGGCTGTCGCCAGTAGGGGTGATGCCGTAGCTCAAGATAGTATCATATATGGCAGATTCGCTGTTGCAGGCCATAGCATAGGACGTTCCCGAGCCAGTGGCCGGCACTGTCCAGGTGGGCAAAGGAAGCGATGAAGTGTTTGCGCCATCTTGTGAGTTGCTATTGCGCTTCACGATATGTTTCCCGAGTCCAGGGAGAGGCGCCGATGCTGACTTCGGTTGGCTCGCGCTGTTAGCCGCAAGGACGGGTGCAGACAGCCATATCGTCCAGGAAATCGCGAGCGAGCCAACCCTTGTTATCATAGCCGGCACATGTGGAGATTAATGATAGTGTACAAGAATAAATCGGAGACTTAGCGATCATGTAAAAAGATGGGGGCGCAGCTGCACGCGCACGTGTGGGAGACGTGCGCGTACAGCTACAAGGGGGGCATGCAGTGCGGAGGTGGAGTGAAATTAAGGTTTTGTAGAGTTCTTGCCAGTGCTAAAACTCTAACAACGCTACGGATCCGGTCTAGAATTGGCAGCAAGCATTTTTGTATCAAAGCGTTGGGTTACGATGGGAGAGTCAGCCAAATTAGTCTTAGCAGGATGAGGCTATCGCAAAGTTTACAGGGACGTGCGAACCAGGCGCCCGCAAAAAGCGCAGCGATAAGATGATGTCATGAGACTACTAAGACCCATTACGCCCATGTACCAAAGATAGGCACCTGTGTGCTGGTCTGGAGCATGCACTCACGCGCCGGCGGCTCCAAACCAGTGGGACCGAGCGGCAGTGATGAGTTTGATAATCTTGCCCGCACCGACAAAAGCGCTCCCGACGATGGGCTCATGCTTCAATGATATCTCCTGGTGGCGTGCAAGGTAACTTCACCGCATCCAGTTTTTTCTTACAATCGTATATCGACTGTCATCATGCAGAAACCAATGATGACATTTTAGGTGATCTTGCGGGCATGCAGATATAACGTCAATATTTACAATCTATAGATATACACACTTTTGAAATTACATGTACGCGCTGGCGATCTTCTTCGCAGCGATCTCCGCAATACCGTACACCATGGTCTGGATGTGCGCGCTGGGCTGGACAGGGATGATGCTGGCATCAACGATCCTCAGACCCTGCACGCCGTGAACCTTAAGGTCGGCGTCGACGACACCGCCGTGCTCGAGCGAGGCCATGTGGCAGGTACCCATGGGGTGGTAGATAGACAGGGTGTTCTCGCGAGCGTACTGGAGCCAGTCGTCATCGGTCTTGACGAGATCGAAGCCAGGCTCGTACTCGGTGGTCCAGAACTTGCGGAGGGCGTCGGTCTCAGCGATGCGACGGTTGAACTTGGCCGCTTCCTTGGCGGCATGCAGGTCATAGGGCTTGGAAAGGTAGTTGGGGTCGATGACGGGCTTGCCATCGGGAGAGGAAGCATTGATGTGGACGCTGCCACGGGAGAAGGGGTGCTGGACAACGGCAATGAGAGAGAAGAAGCGAGTGGTGTCGTTGGCGGGGGAGGGGACGCCGCGGACGCCAGTGTAGCCATCGCTGAAAATGACCTCAAGCTCGGGGACGGAGGAGTTGAGGGAGGTGGTGAGGTACTCGAGCTTCCTGGCGTCAACAGGGTTGGACGTGTTGGCGGATTCGCGGGCGAAAGAGGTCAGGCTCTGAGAAGCGTTGGCATCGAGGGCCTGCTCCCAGGTCATGTAAGAGTAACCTGAGCCAGTGTAGTCGTACCAGGACTTCTCGTTGTCGCGCCAGAGACCAAGCTGCTCAGCGGCGAAGGTGGGGTTGACACGCAGGTCGTCGAAAGAAGCATACTCCTCCTTGAGGTAGTAGGAAGACTGGATACGAATGTGATCTTGCAGGTTCTCGCCGACGCCGGGGAGAGAGTGCACAACCTCGATGCCGGCAGCGGTGATCACCTCTTCCTGGCCAATACCAGAGAGCTCAAGGAGCTGAGGGGACTGCACGGAGCCAGCAGAGAGAATGACTTCCTGCTTAGCCTCAATGAACTCGTCACCGATGTAAACGCCGTCGGCAACAACGCCGTCGTCGTTGCTGCAAGTGCTGATCCGGGAGACAGTGGTCTCGGTCCTGACGTGGAGGTTGGGTCCAGCGATGGAGAGGTAGGTAGGGGCGTAGGAGCGAGTGTAGTTCGAGGCACGGATGTTGCTAGGCTGGGTCATGACGCCGAGAGGGTTGCCACCGAGAGAAGCCTTGTTCTCAGGAACACCGAAGCTCTCAAGCGCCGGGATGAAGCCTTCCTGTTGCTCAGGAATGATGCGGTTGATAGCCGAGTGGATCGGTCCATCATAGCCAACACCATCGCCGTCGTAGCGAGGGTCCTTCTGGAAAGTCTCAACAGCCTCCATAGCAGCAATGAAGTTCTCCCAGTTCCAACCTTCGTTGCCCAGCTCCTCCCAGGCATCGTAGTCGGCCTTCGCGCCGCGGTCCCAGGTCATCAGGTTGAGGGCAGAGCTACCTCCGAGGACCTTACCACGATTGATGTTGAACTTGCGGCCCTCCGCGTCCGGCTGAGCAACGCTGGTGAAGTTCCAATCCAGCGGGCCACCGAGAGTGCTGCCCTTGCGACCGGGAATGTTGATCTTCTCCTCGTCCCAAGCTGCTGGACCGGCCTCGATGACCAGGATGCATTGGTCAGGCAGCTGGGTGCTCAAGCGAGAAGCCACAGCCAGGCCAGCTGTGCCACCGCCAACGACAATCTGATAAGGTCAGCTCTGTAGCCATCATGCAGGGGCGAAAAAAGGACAGGGGGCGTACGAAGTCGTAGCTATCGCCATCCGCTGCGCATGCTTTGCGAGGCACAAGCGGGGTCGCCAGGGCGGACGCAGCGCCTGCGAGGGGAAGCAGCTGGGAGTAGCGCATGGTAGCAGTAGATGAATACTACGCTGTCCACAGCGAAGACTGTCAAAGAGTGACTTGAGGTGAAGAGGTATCCGAGGCGAGCGAAGGAAAGCTTCACGACATATATCCTGGATGAAGTCGCGAAACGAGGTCGACAGGACGACCTTAGCCTGCACGCGGTGGGTCGGCAGCGGTCGCGGCAGGTCGGCAGTCTTCTCTCGTGTGGGCTATGCCTGCGCTAGCGACCGTGCAGACGCAGGGCTGTGGCGATTTGATGGCATTGAGACCAATGAGCGTCTGGCGCGAGGGAGCATCTGCAGAAAACCCAGCCCGGCAATTTCCCGCATGCAACCGCGTGCTCGCCACGTGCCGGTCGCGCGAGGAGATGGACAAGTCGAGTCGAAAGGCTCGGATGGGTAGATCCTGCTGCTCCGCCGCCGAGTATCGCCGGTGCTTCCATTTACTCCTCCGGCTCGAAGTTTCCGTAATTCACGACTCATGGCAACGACTTGATCGAGCAGCAGCCGCACAAAGAAAGGCTCGTGGGGGCGCGGCACGGCTAGTGTGAGCAGGCGTTGAGGCGCCGTCAGTGCAGCGCCCTTCCGTGGGGACGGCTGGATCGGGTACTCGGAAGCTCAGGTGGCAGGGAAGCAGCTTTGCTGTCTACCCTGTGGTGTACGGCACGGCATATGACAAGGGCTTCGCAAAGTGAGTGGCGTGGGCTAATGCAGCGTCCCTGGAGTGCCTGACAGCAGCAAAGGCAATTGCTTCAGGTCTTCATCCTTTTTGCAGACTTGACCTATTGCAAGCCGAGGGCAGACGCCACGCACGACACGCACTTAGGGCTGTCTTGTGCTGCTGTCTCTGTGGGGTACGATTGCGGCACCGGGAACATCGTAGAAGATGAAGGGGCGTGGAGCATTCCTAACGAGGAGATGCGGCCGCGTCTCCGTTCCCGCGGCAGTGTCGGTGGCAGCTGAATCGCAAAATTGGGTGAGATGGTTGAAGGCTCGCATGGCGAGGGATTCGGGCATTTGCCGATTAGCGATGTTCGCCAATCCCATTGCCGGGATCGATAGCAGGGACCCAAATCTCTTGGCCCCGCTATCGCCGCCGCTGATTCAAGGAGGCTTGCCATGGTGAAACTCTTAACTCCACCCCGAGCCGGCGGCGCCCATCTTCACCCAAGGCTCTTCCTGCAACAGGCAAGATCGTCGCGTCCCGCCCTTCGCTTGCGTTCGCGAAGCCACCTCGTCCTCGCTTTCTCTGGCACGCTTGCAAAGCCTACTGAATTTGGGCTTTCCGCGGGCAATAATCTTCGAATTACTCAAGCAGACAGAGTTTCTTCGTGGCTGTCTTACGCCTGCCGCGGATGCGTGGACCGTACCGTTTCATCCATGGGAGCACTGTAGGATGAGATGTGGGCGTCTTCAGGGCTCGACCCTCCTTCCCGATGACAGAAGGGTCTATCTGCAAGTATCCATGTAAACCCTGCCTTGCCCAGATCTGTGTTTCCTTTGCTGCCATCCATTCCCTGCCAAAACGAACATCACGACGAGACGATCATCACTGGGTGGCCGCTGCGGCACCCGTCGCACTCCTTCGAATCCTTCCTCTGGGGGCCCGGCGTCCGACCGATCTGGTGAAACGGCCTCCTCATCCGCCGTTTGCCCGGCAAAACAACCGTGAAGCATGGCGCGCGAGGACGACGACGCTGGCCCAACACTGCTGGTCATTTCGATAGTGGTGCTAATCTTGGTACTATCCACCACCGTGCTGCGCGTGATCGTACGTGCAAAGCGCGCGGTACTCGGCGGCGACGACTATACCATCGCAGCTGCCAGCCTGCTCACCGTTGGACGTGTAACGTGCCAATTCATCAGCGTCGGATATGGAAATGGCAAACACCGGGAGTTCCTGTCAGTCGACGACTACCAGTACATCAACTTCCTGACCTGGCTCACACAGCTCTTCTTATTTCCCATCTTATGTCTGCTCAAAGTCTCGGTCTGCTTGCTGGTGCTACGGATCAAGAACACGAGGCCACTTAGATACGGACTCTGGGCCCTTATCACACTGCTGGTTATCACCACCCTCTTGCCAGAGATCGTCCTGTTGGCGGAGTGCTCCCCCGTGTCGGCGTACTGGACCAGCCAGGCCGACAAGTGCTGGAATCCCAACGTCAGGATCTATTCCATCTATCTCCAGACATGTAAGGCTCCCTGTATCAACGAACATCATGAGCTGAATGTGAACTAACCAACGATAGCCGTCTCTGTTTTCGCCGACGTTGTCTGTACTCTACTCCCCGTCGCTGTCGTCTGGAACTTGACCCTGTCGCTTCAGAACAAGATCGCCGTCTGTGCGCTCATGAGTTTGGGTGTAGTGTATGTGTCTCCATGCTTTCATGCAGACATTCTGGATAGCAGTGCTAACACCGCTTCTCACAGTTCAACTGCTTTCGCCTGCGTTCGTGCGTCTTCTCTTGGCCTCTCCGTGTCCGATCTGAGCTGGGTCTATTGCTGGGCAGCAATTTGGGGAAACATCGAGCTGGGCTTCGGCATCCTCGGCGCAGTACGTCCAATCCTGTTACGGACAAGCTCAATCCTGTCGAAATTGCTGACAATGTCAACAGAATCTCGCCCTAACTCGCACCTACTACGACTTTTTCAAGCGTGGCCTTGACAGCATCACGTCCAAAACCCGCAGCACGATGGGTAAATCTCACAGTCGCAGCGGCGGCTACGCGCTCGGCTCAATGGGAAAACCCGGTAAATCACACCCCAGCAGCGGTGCCTGGGACGGATCAAACTCCGCCAATAAGTCAAGTCAAGTCCAATGCCGCGGCCGCCAGGTGAGCAGCACGGGCAGCGAGGATACCGACGAGATCCCACTTGGCGTCGGCACATCTTCTAGCGGGATCAAGAGAGAGATCGAATTCTCCGTCGAAGCAGACTCGCGAAGCAATTACCGGGAAGCTGGCGGTTGGGGTCCAGACTTGGAGAGAGACGCGACAAGAGAGGACGGTCCTGGTAGGGAAGCAGGCAGGATGTTTTAGGGGCAATCGCATTGGACAAAGGGGGGCTGGGTTCTGGACGTGATACCTTGGGGCTTTCGTTTTTACTCATCATTTCTAGCTTTTTCGCTTCGACAGCATGGGCTACAGGACTGCAACACTTTTGTCATTTGTACACGACGGATTCAGTATGCATTGATGAAGCGCATGATACATGCTCGTTTGGAGCACAAGAATTGTAGAATACTATTCATAAAACAGTTGTACAGAAAGATTTGACACCAGCCGACGCAATTGGCCGCCGCTCGGCAAGGTGCTATAATCAAACACCTACTCCTTCTGAAGACGTCTATACCATCCTTTCGCTATGCGCTGATGATCGCCATGTGTTCTTCACGAACACAGTTGCCGTCCACGGATGCTCCCCGATCGGAACGGCAGGGCTCATACCAGCTAGATGATAAATTAGCCGTGCCGTGCGTGCGCATCACCGGGATCGATTGATCGACAAGCGAGTCAGGTGCACACGCCCTTAGGGCGCCGCCAGGAGGCGAAGACTCCAACTTATCGCGATGCTTCGAGAAATTCCGAAGGCTCGGGACGATGGTAGTGTTCCAATATGTGTAAACGCTAAGAGTGATGACTCTTGAGCCGAACTGGCAATGAGCAAGATTCGTGTTCCTAGCAGCCGTTGGGGCATCAATAGTGTCGGCGAGGAGCGAATGTGCTCAAGTCTTTCTGTTAGGGCATTTTCGCCATGCCTCCGACGGGCTCTTGACTCCCGAGGATCTATGCTTATGCACCTAGTGCATGGTTTCCAGTCTATGAGCTTTTTGCCTAAAATGACAAGCGCGCCGGAAGAAATCACTTCATCTAGTACAGATCTAGAACGGCATTGGTCGGCCCGCAGGCTGAAGGATTGATTGAAATTGCAAATCATGTTCTTACTAAGACTTCACTTGTTTCAGGTACCTTTGCCGTTCATGCGTCGCGCGGGGGGCCCTATTGTACGTGCAGTAGGTTTGCTCTTCTTCTCACACCAGGGCTCGTCCAAATCCTCGCTTTGAACATTCGCGGCATCCTTAGCAATTTCTCCGAACATTTCGTGGCGTCGTTGCTGCACTGTACTTCCTGGTATGCTGTGCGACACTGCGTCGCAAGCCAACTAAACTTCTACTTCGACTTCCAACCCGTCTCTGGTTCCCTGCATGCTCATGGGTCTGAAGGCCATGAGAGATGCAACGGTGATGCAGTGCCGACGGGAACTTTTGACTTACATACATTCATGTCATCACCGTGTATCACGGGAACAATGTTGACAGAGCCTAGCGCGTAGCGCATTCACGACAGGTATTTCCATCGGCAACACGTGCCGGCCGAGTCTCAAAATGACAGCATTCACATGCGAAATGGGTATTGAAGTAAAGGCAGTTTTCACGCGGAGTAAAGGTCAATGTTAAGGTAGGCTTCGCGGCCATAAAGTTCGATAGGTATACACGCTTTCTGTTGTTCAAGCCAGCTGAAACGCCGTCGCCAATGCAATTCCGGATCCCATTCTCTTCCGGGTATCATGCAAACTTTTGGAATGTCCACATTGTAAATCATGAGGTGAGAACTCTCGATCACCTATCAGACAGCCGTGGCAAGAAATGGCCTGCAGAGGATCGATCCGCTCCGCACAGGCAGCCACCAGGGCAGGTTGCATTCCCTGCCAGCCCATCGCCTTGTCGTGTCGATTCGTGAGCGGGGATTTTGGAGGGTGGCCGTAGGGGCTTTTGGGAACGCTCTCGCTCCGGCCTCATTTCTACAGCCGTCCTCTTTCGTGGTCTTCGTGATACCGTCTTCGGTCGAGAGATGATGCTAAAACAAAGCAAATGCACAGAAGCAAGCTCGCCGTCTCCAGGGGACCGGCCAGACCCTTCGCGAGTTAACAGACTTCAAACGCCAATCATGCCAAGACGTGAGTCCAGCTCATTCGTCAATCATCGACTCGATCTTCTTCACCATGTCTTCGATGTTGTACGGCTTGACGATGTACTCGTCGACTCCACACCTCTTCATCTCCTCCAAACACTCTTCTCCCGCATTCCCGCTGACACCTACGATCGGTACGCGCTTTTCGCGCTTCAGCTCCAGCTCCTTGGCCCTGATCTCCTTGGTCGCGGTGTTGCCGTCCATGATCGGCATTTCCTGATCCATGAGCACGACGTCGACATCACACTGGTTCTTGGTGTCGTCGCCGATGCCGGCGGTTTTCGGATCCGCGAACGAGTCAATGACGTAGTCGACGGCCTCGCGACCGTCACTGGCGGAACTGACGATGAAGCCCTTGCTTGCGAGCTTGCGCGCGACGATCTTCTGGTTGAGGCTGTTGTCTTCAACCAAGAGGGCGTGGGGCGGTTCGTTCTTGTTGGTTCGCGTGCGAAGAGGCAGCTGGGTATGCTGCTCCGCGTCTGGAGGAGAGGGGCCAGCTCTGTCCTTTCCTTTGGTATTTGTCGATGCCGGGAGGTCTTTATTCGAGGGAGGTGTAAGCTTCTCTCTCGGACGCAAACTTTGACCCGTGATCCCAAGTTCGCCGCCCGCCCCAGTCTGCTGGTTGGCTTCCTTCATCTTCTGCGATTCCGTGCGGGGTTTGTCGTGGTGTTTGGCTTCCGAGCGCCTTTCCTCATCCCTCACCTCACCACTCCCATGGCTCTCTTGCCTCACAGTTGCTTCTTCCTTCGCCAAGTCGTGTTTCAGGTTCTGGCTCTGTATTTCGCGTTCCTTGGACGACTGTGTCCTCTTCAGCTCTTGCTCAGTCTGCGGTCGACGCGATTCCTCTGGATCCTTGGCGCTAGACTCCTCTTTCGCATCGAGCCCGCTCATGCGAATCTGGCCACGCGCGGAAGATGTCTGCCGCTTCACCTTTTCTTCGCTCGGGCCGCCACTCTCAGGAGGATCCGAGCGCTTAACCCGGAAGAAAAACCCGAAAGTGGCACCGTCGCCTTCTTCAGACGTGACTCCGATCTCGCCTCCATGGAGCTGGACCAGTTTGCGGCTGATGTTGAGCCCAAGGCCCGAGCCGCCATAGATCTCATTTGTTTTCGGCGTGGCTTGTTTGAAACGCTCGAAAAGCTTTTTCTGATTCTCCACGCTGATACCGATTCCAGTGTCAATGACCGCAACCATTATGTATAGTGCTTCGCCGCCACCCCATTCTGGTCTCTGAGTGGAGTCCAGTCGGGGCACTTCGCGTTCCTTGTTAAAGAACACGAGATTTGGGGGGTATGAAGTGGGGCGATCTTTCGATGCGGAAATTTTGCAAGTGATGGAGCGTGTTTTGTCTTTCCGAGAAGTGAATTTGATGGCGTTAGAGGTGAGGTTGATAAGCACTTGTCCAATACGTGAGAGGTCCGCCAAGGTCCAATCTACCCCTACTTCCCTGTAAGCTTCGTCGGTTGTGCAATTGAAATCGATGTTGTGTTTCCGAAATTCGGGTTGGAATATCTTGAGGTTGCCACGGAGTTCGCTTTCCGGCTGGCACGGCTTTGGTGTGAGAGCTAGCATGGAGGAGTCCAGCTTCGAGTAGGACAGGACGTCGTCAACAATGTTTTTCTGGTGAGATATGCACAAATTGATTGTGTCGAGCGATTCGGCAATGGCCACGTGATCAATCTTGCCAGTTTCTTCATGTTTCTTGAGGACGTCATTGATGTCCCCAACGCAATGGACCATTGCTGACAGTGGATTCCGGATCTCGTGGCTGATCATGTCGATGAAACGCTCCTGCTGTCTCTTTCGTTCGGTGGCTTCCTCGGCTGCTCGGCGTTGGTCGTCCTCTGCGCTCTTCTCTGAGGTGATATCCACGACGGAGCAGATAAATCCGCCGTGTTCGCCAAGGCTGACATGTCGCAGATTTTCTGTGCCGAGAGGCGTCAGGAGAAGCAGTCGCCATGGGTGCTGACTCCCCAACGCGCGGAACTCTGCTCGTAGCTCTGTTTGCGATCTGAAAGCATCTTGGTACGCATTCATCACGCGATCGTAGTCGTCCGGATGGATACTTTGCGGCCATGACTTGAACGATTGATCTTCTCCCCAGTGGGTGGTCAACTGGTAGAAGTGTTGATTGACGAAGACAGCTCGCGCGTTGTGATCCAAGATGGCCAGCCCGGTAGGAATCATTTCGGCGAAGCGGTGGAAAAATGGATGCTCGTCCAGAGGGGTTGAGTCGTTTGCTAGGTCACATGAGTCCATCGTGCTCGTCTCGTCGGTTTGGCCCGCGGCTAGCGACGCATCCTTCGCGCCAGACTTGCGGGATCCGTCCTCGCGCCCACGAGCTTCTTTGCCACCGTTGTAGAATAGTTGACAAACAACGCCTTTGGCATTCTCGAAGTTTGGTTCGAACAACGGGCTGAGTAAAACCATGTAATCCTCGTACTCTGGCTTTTGCTGCTCGCGCAGCAAGGCATGGCTGGGTATGCGCGTAGGCTTACCTCCGTTGATGCATTTCTGCAAGGCATGCCAGGCGTCGGGAGAAAGTGAACCGCGTTGGGGGCTGCCCTGTTCGCGTACACCTCCAGCGTCTTCCCATGCTTTGTTGTAAAGCAGGGAGAGTTCGAATCCCCAGAAGACTGCCGCTGGATAGTCGAAGTTCGATAGAGTGACGGCTAAACTTTGTAGGAAATAGCTGTCTTGCAACTTGATCGGCGAGTGTTTCCAGATCTCCGGAAGAGGATTCTTGAACGACTTCAGAGGTTCATACGAAGACAGGCGCATGCGTCCCTCCCCTACTTCCTGTTGTTCGTCGGAGGCAGTACGGGAGCCCATCGCTTAGACGGGTTGAGCGAAGTGCCGTGGTGACTGGCACGACTGAATGGGAGTTGAATCGTCCAGGAAGTTGGAGGTGACGATGGCGAACCCGCCTGAATCGCCGGTGCTTAGTGACGCAGATAAAACTCGACAGCGGCAAAACACCTCTTCAGATCGAAAAGACGCTTGCACATCGACGGATTGACGTCAGATCGTGGAGCATCAGCGCTAGCTTCGTGCCGGGCCGCGAACTTCTCGGATGCGCCGTTGGCTGGAGTAAACTCCAGGGTCGTCAGAGGGGCCGAATGCCGGTGGCCGTTCCCGAGAATCGGACGGGCACAGGGTGTATTCATCATCATTGTGTGGAATGTCAGCAATTGCCAGAGTTGATCCGAATCTGTGCAACACCATTGTTTTCCTCAAAGAATGCTTCGCACGTAGACGAAGGCAAACTATCTGGATAAGCTTACCATGACCCTGCACCACTCACGAGACAAGTCAGACCCTCGGGCTTGTCTTCCGGTCCACTTCTCCACAAGTGCCCGAGTTACTCGAGTTCTGGCCTCTTCGGCGCTCCACTAGATCAACGATCCAGGAGGAGGGGGGCGCACAGGAGGGGGCCATCCCTGTCGCTACGTCAACGCGCTGCAGGAACAGTTCTTTGCGCACACCCCTCGGTTAGATGTCCTAAGATCGCATGAAGGGAAAGATAATGATCGACTGACAGACAACCCCAAAAGATAACTTCCCCATCAGCTAAAGGTCAGTTGATTAGCATTGCCAATGTACTCAGAGCTGTCACGCTCTCACAGGCGTAGCAAGGTCCGATTTCTCCTGCCCCTATGATGTAGGTATTTCCACACTAAAGACTGCCCTAATGGAATGCTGTCAAGATGCTCTGATTCGCTCTGCCTTATCAGGATTGCAGTCTCACAAGGTCTGAGGAGCTGAGAGCTGCCTCCCCACGCAGTAAAGCTGACATTCACCCGCGTCCTTCGTCATCATGAAGAAAGTCGCACAAGGGTCCAGCTCACCCACAAGACGATGGACACAAGCGTGACAAGGTTTCCGCCGATCTTTCGCACAGAGTCGGTATCCAGGTACAGATTATAATCGCATTGTTTTCCCAAAAGCTTTCGACTGGCACGTGCCCGGTCGATCTCAAGCCCACCTTGGTCGCGCCGGCGGTAACCCATCGCCTAGTCCTCTCGCAAATCGACAAAGCTTCGAGAAAAAGGTAGCGAAAATCCCACGGTGCACTTCAGCATCCCTTTCCATGGGCGAGGGATAGCACTTCGGGCGAACACAGTTCAAGCACACGATATCAAATTGGAAAGCAGCCAGAAACATGTTCTGTCTGCTGTGAATGGTAAACCAGTTCTCGGGCTCGCCATAAGAACCTGGCGCGACTGCCGCTTTTCGCAACCTCCTCGGTCGTTCGCTCAGCTAGCTGTGGGCCTCCTCCAGCGCTTTCAGAACGGACTCGATCGACGGAGGGGGTTCCGCTACACCATTGCTAAATGTCAGGAGTTCCGCATTGCCCCGCCTTGTCACGGCCAAAGCGGAGCGTAAAGCAGGCAGAGTGGCTCTCAGAAAGCCCTGGGGTCTCGCGTTTGCGGAACCTTAATGAGCGAGGTCCGGAAGAGTTGTTGGGAGAGGGACAAACTCCCACAGAAGACTGAATCTCGCGTATTGCGGAGTTCAGCTTGGTGGACCGTAGGTGGATTGATGAGGGCGGTTTCCGTCAGGGCAGAATGGTTTCACATCAGGTATAGTCGTTGGTCAGCCGTCTCCGTGACGAGGTTTGACATGCTGACGTGGTGAAAGCGCTCACTGCTCGACCTGACAGGATGCTAGCGGCCATGGAGGGTGCCGTTCTCGTTTCCGTAGGATCGCGAAAGGTATTTAAGGCAAGCGCCAACACTTGAATTGTTGTCTTCCAGTGGCGGTGAATCGACTGTGACACCCACTGTACAATCCGTCGTGAGCTTTCCGCAATATGCCATCTGATAGCCAATTTTGTCAAAACAGGCCGCATCCTCTGGCCCCCGCTCTTATGCATCTTTGGTTGAGCGAGAAGGAGAAAGGGTGTCTGCATGCACGCATCCGAGCCATCCGCGTCAGTGGCGTTTTTGTGACCTGGTCGTCGCAGACTGATAGAGGTACCTGCTTTGCAGATCGGAGTTCACTTACATCTGAGCACAACCGAGGACAGCATTTCACGAGCGTCGCCTCACTCCCACCGACGAGCCGCAAGCGAAAAAAATGTCACCCGAAAGCCCCTCCCAACCCAACCTCCCATTCGCTCGCCTCGCCACCGTGATGGACCGAAAGCGGGGCAGAGCGACTTGAGGACAACAACACGACGCATCGCGGGAGGCTCCGGTCAAACGTTCAGGGCGCGCGCGCGCGACTGCAGCTCTTCGCAAGCGTACCCCGCCACCCACACGGCGCAATTCGACGTTCGTGACGAAAAAATCACTCGGCCTCGCCTCACTCCTCACCCTCGACATCCTCATCAGCGACATCAAACATCACAGCAGCCATCGACACCCATCTATCAACCAGAATTCACCTATCACCCCACACAAACAAACAAACCGCAGCAATGGACGCCTCCACCGAGCGCCAGAACGGCACCGTCAAGTGGTTCAACGACGAGAAGGGCTATGGCTTCATCACTCCGGAGAACGGCTCCGCAGACCTCTTCGTCCACTTCCGCGCCATCGAGGTGAGCATTGATCCGATCCGTCCTCCCCATCAAACAACCCGTCACTGACCACCCTCACTCTCAACAGAAGGACGGCTTCAAGTCCCTCAAGGAGGGCGAGAGCGTCACCTTCGTTGCCGAGCAGGGCCAGAAGGGCATGCAGGCCTCCCAGGTCCGCCAGGCCTAAGCGCGTGGACGTAATGGGCGGTTAGATTGATAGCGGTCGGCGTTGTGGCGTTGGTCGGGCAGGTAGAGAAATGAGAGGATCTCCTGCCGATTGTTCTCATGTTGTGCCACTATCTGCTTTGATCGTCATGTTAGGGGTTGTTGGTCCATTGAGACGTGATGGACTGTCTCGCTGCTAATCTAGGTTCGCCTCGCTCTGTTCTTCGGTCTCCCTGTGGGAATACACCCATTATCTAACTCTAGCATTCAAGGTCGCAGCACCAAGGCGCACGAGTAACCACTCTTCACCCGTTAATTCAGCTACGCATTCGCTCTTCATCTCTCCGGCCACATGCTCACCTTCTGTTTGCACCATTCGAGGCCGCAGCTCAACGGTGCGTGAGGAAACCACTTTACGCCAGCGGAATCAGCTACGCATTCGCTGTTTATCCCTACGGCCGCATGCTTACCTTTTGTTTGCACAATTCGATGCCGCAGCTCAACGACTTCGAAGATGTGCTCTTCGCCCGGCGATTCACTTAGGCGTTCGGCCCTCCTCTTCCTGGGCCGGTGACCAGAACCTGATTCCATGTCCCAAGGCCGCAGCCTATCAGCACCCTCGAAACGGCTTCACGTCCGCCGTCGCAACTACGCATTCATCCGGCCATCTCCCCGGTCACGCCTCCGTTAACTACACTGATCCTCGGAGGTAGCAGCGGTACATTAGCGGAAACCCCCTCGGAAACCCCCCCATCTTCTAGCGAATTGACAAAGCACTCGCTATGTCATCCGTGCGGCCACTTGAGGTGCCTGAGGCCGAGCGCACGCGCGGCGGCGGTCGATTATTACTACCTTCTACAACAAAACATGATCAAAGCGGCTCCCGGCGACCCTGCTGTTGCTCCGACACAAGAGCAGCAGCAGCAGAGCAGCAGCAGGAGCCCAAGTGAAACGAGCTCGCCCGACGCAAGCAACACGTAGACCTCCAGCGTCCACTTCACGAGGGCGACTCGCCTGCGGTGCGGCCAGCAACCTCATTCATTTCCTCGCGGCCACAGCCCGTCCTCCGTCCATCTCTCCGATCACGCCCTTGGCCAAGAGTTCTACCCTTCGAGGCCATCTCCTGCAGTAACATTAGTTCGGAGGACAATTCCCGAGAGAATGTGCGCTCCATCGGGGTTCCAAGCGCGTGTCGGTCAACAGAGGCTACAGGCCGAGGCCGCGGCTCACCGCACTGACATTTAGAAGAATCTCTTTCGATGAACCGCGCGCGCCGGTCTTCAACGTTCATACACTCTACCTGGCCTCCATCAGAGCCTCGGGGGTTGTTTCCGCCTTGCGGACGCCGACAGACGCCGAAATCTTCAGGTCTAGGTATATCGGCAAAGCGAGTCCAATCAGACGATAGCAATGAACTTGGTGATCGAGTTCCGAAGCCAAGAAGAATATCATAGCTCACCTCAAAAACACCAGAACGATAAAGTGAACGAAACAAGTCAAAAGGTAAGGTATAAAGTCCTCAATCAATTCCACGTAAAATATCTACCAAACGAATCTAATAGTTCCAACTCCCCATGCGACGTGCCCGAAATGCAAAAGGTGTCTAAGAGGGCAGAGGCCGTTCAAAAAGTCGTCATCCCCCAAATCGGCCGAAGTAAAAAGTTCCCAAAAAGGTGCTGGCGATCGGGTTCTCTGGCGCTCAAGGCGAAGGCGCTTAGAGAGGGATGGAGACGCAGTTGGCCTCGAGGTTGATGGCGTTGCCCTCGGAGTCGCCAGTCTCGCAGCACGCGGCGACGTTGGAGCCGCAGGCCTGCTGGACGGGGACGGCCACTGTTGTGATTGTTAGCCTCGAGGTTCGTTTGGAAGATGGGAGCTCGAGAGGGAATACGTACGGACGGGGACGTTCAGGCAGTTGAGACCGATGAGGTCCTCGCCGCTGTTGCAGCAGGCGAGCTTCTGGCCGTTGCCGCACTTGGCCTCGCCGGAGCTCTTGTCGACGGAGATCTTCTTGGCGCCGTCAGAGCCACCCTGGGCGTAGGCAACAGCAGCCACGGAGGCGATGAGGAGAGTCTTCATGAAGGCCATTTTGTTGGTTTTGGGGGATTGACTGGAAGTCGGTTTGTAAAAAGGTTTGTTGTAGAAGCGAAAGTGGTGGATTGATGAGGTTGTTGGATGATGAGGAGAATTGACTGGAGGTGGTCGAGGAGTGAACATTTATATCTTGTCGACACCGCCGTTCGGGGTGCTGTGCTATTGCATGGTGCTTTCTGTTATGGCGATGGCAATCCTTAATTGACCCGCATGTCTCAGTTGAAGAACTTCGGTGTACGCAGGTGTGGATTTCGCGGCTGCATCAACTAGGCTCAACGAGGGGATTGTGGCACTCGGAATGCGTTATGCTACGGCTGATGCTCATCTTAGCAAGATTCCTTTGCCATCCGTGTGAGGATGGCCGTGTTCATCGAGGAGTATGGAAAGGAGTTGTTGCCTTGCGTTGCCTGAGATGCCTCGAATTCTGGGGAGGCGTTTTGCGGGAGTGCCTGGATTCACCCCACCTCTCCACATGGCGCTGTCGCTCACCGCTCGCCCTGTCTGAGACCACAATTGCCCGCCTCCGACGTGTCTGGCACAACGAAATCGCTGTACACAACCCCACCGGACTCGACCATCCTCCCGCCCCTCCCGTCCCTAATGCGCGGCTGATCCTCCACCGCGGAGGGCGACCGCGGGGCCGATTTGGCGGTTGCTCTCCCTACAAGCAAATTGCCGCCGGACGATCTCCCCTAGATGCGTCCTCACCGCTGGCCCTCCGGTGCATACTCGTGACCTTCCCGCAACGTCGGTGTGCTCTGCCCGCTGTATTCTTGGCTCGACTAGCCATTAGCCGCCTGGGGTGGAAGCAACAGCACCGCAATGGCTGGCCTCAACGACAACCTCCCAACCCCAACAACGCGGATTTGATGTCCGTCCCGCGACATGTGAGTGCTGCTCCTAACGCTTCTCCAATCTGGAATGCAATCTACCTTCCAGTGAAGTGGGACCCTGCGAAACAGGAGAGGCGGTAAACAAACATCTCGGTGGGGGGTTTGGAGGTGGGGAGTCTCCTCACCCAGCAGCCCATTGGTGTTTTGTATCTGGAATGCCACTTGCTATCACTGCCAGCTACCGGGGAGAAACATGTCTTCGATAAGGATCTGTCCTCTGATATCCTCGAGGCCAACATCAACAGCAGCTCGGAGAGTATGCCGAGGTGAAATTGCTCGAGCATGCGAAGAGACACCTCAGCCTACTCAATACCGAGCTTCCTGCCATGCCATCCCTGATATTCACCAGAGCCCACAACAGCAGTTCCGCCACTGTACACGGCCCTTCCACGCTACACAAAATGCTTCCTGCACCTGAAATTCGAACAATCCGTGCAAACACGTGGTTCCCTTTTCGGACACCATCGCACAGCCGTTCTGCAATACTCGAAAGCGGCTTTAGCGCCTTCCAGTTCCACGTATAAGCTAGATGTACGCTCAACGTGTTTTAGCAACACAGCTTGTCGGGCCGATATGTTCTTGCACACCATGAGGGACGAAATGATCCTCACGCAGGTCTCTCCTTGCGTCAAGACTTGCTGGTATGCCCGTTCCTTGCAGATATGTCGCAAGTGCACCACGATGGCTGGTACAGGTCACCTCAGCCACCAGCCTGCGAGATTTCTGCGCTACATTGACTTGATGCTAGTATACTGCGGCCTGGAAGAAGGCACCCTACAACTCGGGACCATTGGCGAAGACCCCGAAGGATGAGCGAGGACAAAGAGCTCCTCAAAACTCACATCTGTACATCACAGGACCCTCATTTAGCCACAGTATGAATTGTTCGAGGGATAAATCACGATTCCAGACCATATTTGCGAACTACCGACCCCCACGATCTACTTCGCAGCCGCAAGGACCGCTACACTCCAAGCAGGAAGCGTGACCTCAAACTTACCAACCTCACCCTGAACTTCACTCACAACAGGCTTAACCTTCTCCTGCCCCGGAAGATTGCTCTCCATCTCCTCAGCACTGATGACAGTCAACTGCGCCGCCGTCTTGCCCTCAAGCTGAACCTTCACACTCTGCTCCGAAGCCCCATAGTTCGCCATCTTGACGAAGAACGTCTGGCCTCCACCAGCGCTGCTCGCAACCCAATACACCGGGCCAAAACCCGCGTCCGCCTCCACAGCGTGGATCTTGTCGCCGCGGTTCGACGCAAACATCTGCTGCACGAAATAGCTGATCGAGCGCGTAACTCCATTCGTCGTATCATAGCCAAACAGGTTAGGCGACCAGTCGCGCAGACCGAAATGCTCGAGCATAGGCGCGAACGCCGCAGCACGCACGACGTCGCTGTTGCGCTCGAAGCCGATGGCGTAGACGGCCTCGCTGACGGCGCCGATCATAGTCGGGTAGTCGGTGGTCGAGCCGTCGTTGTTGGTCGTGCTGCCGTACTCGCCGACGATGACGGGCTGCGAGCGCGGCTGGTGGTCGAAGGCGCTGAAGTTGCCGACGAACTGGTCGGGCGGGAGGTACTGGTGGACGTCCTGGAGGACGCCTTCGGGGAGGTCGTCGATGACGCCCGCGGGGCCGTTCTGCTTGGCCGTCGTCGCGATGATTTGCAGCTGCGGGTATTTGGCGTGGATGGCGTCGTAGTATTGTTTGAAGCGCGCGGGGTAGGAGTCGCCGCCGTTGTTGAGGAAGTCTTCGTTGCCGACTTCGACGAAGGGGATGTCGAAGGGGCTTTGGTAGCCGAGCGAGGCGCGGTACTGTCCGCCTGGCGTGCTGGAGTCGCCGAGTAGGAACTACAAGGGGGCAGTGGTCAGTACGCGGTGTTTTCTGCGGATTTCGGTCGACTCACCTCGAGCTCGTCCATCGTCTCCTGGACGTAAGGCTCCAACGCAGCCCCGGGCTCGACCATGCCGCCACCGATGGTAAGACCAGCCCAGACATCAAGCACTGGCGCGAGGTCCATGTCAATGCACCACTCCATGTACTCGATGAGGCCGAGTCCATCGGTGTTCGGGTATCCCCAGTTGCCTTGGCGTCCAGGGCGATCCTGCACGGGTCCCAGGGTCTCGTTCCACTTCCATCGGTTGTCGATGGAAGAGCCCTCACTTTTAGAAACTTGCATCAGTTCAATATTCTCAAGAGGACAGACTTCCAGGTAACTCACATGTTGTTGCCTCCCGGGAAGCGCAAGAAAGAGCCGTTCAGAGCATTCACCGTCTCAGCCACCTCCGCATTGAGGCCGTTCGGACTACATTTCGCGGATCAGCAAAACGATTCTGTGGCGATTCGTCTATCGTCACTAACTCACCGCTGCTTGAACGTCTCGCCATACAACAACGGGAACCCGAGGTTCAAGGTTCCGTCAGACGCAGTCGCCGCATCGAAGGTAAGGGTCCACAGGTTGTTGCCGTCGGAGGCGGACTTCGACACAGGGATTGAGGTGTTGTACTGCGTGAAAGAGCCGCTTTCACTCTTGACATCGACCTTCGCAGATCCGAGGACGCTCTGATCGTTGGCGTTAACGAGCGAGACGGTTACGGGGCCCGAGTAGGCGCCTTGGAGCCAGAACTGTGTGTTGTAGTCTCCCTCCAGGACTGCAAGTCTGTCAGCTACATAGACAGAGGTCCTTCTTGCGAAAATACTCACCGCGAATGCCCTTGTAACCCGGGTTAGAGACGCCAAACGAGCCATTCGCTCCACCCTGCGCGCTGATGGCAATCGTTGGGTGGTTCGCCTTCCCAATCGTCGTCGCATTATCCTGCCTCACCTGCGCCTGCCCGACCGCCTTCCACGGATCAATGCTGACGTTGACGCCCTGGAAGCCGTTGTTCTGCAGCAGCTGGCCGTACAAGGTTCCGTCGCCGGAGTGGCTGATGTCCTCGAACATGATGCCGTACAGGTAAGGGCTGGAAGCGTTGCCGCCGGATTGCGAGACTTTGAGCTCGAGACCTGCCGCTGTCGAAGCGGCGAGGGCGAAGAGCCCTGCTAGGTGCCGGACCATAGCGAAGCGAGTTGTGAATGAAGATGGAAAGGGATAATGATACCTCGGGAAGTGAAGAAGGCTCTGAAGAAGGAAATTAACGAGTCGCCGCGCAAGCGGCCGAACCTACTTATACCATCGCATCTAAGCACATGCGGCTCAAAAATGAGGCTCAAAACCGACGCGGCTCATCTTTCTGCCCTTACTCTACTCCACAATAACAGGCGACCTACTCGTTCGAGCAGGTCGGCTCGCGCCGTGGGGAATAAGCATTGTACTTTGCGGGCCGCGAGAGGCTTTAGTGTCTTGTTAGGTCGAAGCATCTGTACAAAGTGCCGGTGGCGCGTCGGTCGGTTTGCTTGGCTGCTCGGGGATGTTCGCGGTTTTGGATATAGTCATTCGTGCGGCATGAAACCACTTGCTGTGACCTGCGGATGCCGTCTGGAGAGCTGTCCGTGTTCCTGATCGGCGACAGACGATCGGCGTCCGGGCTTCGAGTGGTGCAGCGAGCACAGGCACATACGAGCAATCAACGAAGATGGCTCGGAGACTCTTTCGTCCATCACGTCCACACAAAACCCCCAGGATGAACGTGCCGTTACCCGCATGACGTCCTCCCCGTATTCTCTCCATCTGGAGCTACGACGACTGTCGACTGGGAGTGGATACTCCATAGTGCTCAGGCTAAATTCCATGTGGAGGGCCGATGTGGGGAAGTAGGTATACGATGATGAATGTGATATCCATAGCTGGCTGGACGATCAATTCCTCTGCGCAAAAGCAACTGCCGTGAATGGGCTCGCATACCTCGCAGAGATATTGCCCCTCTGCGAATTGCTTGCAAAATTGTAAAGATGCTGGAATGGGCAAAAAGACAAAAACATACAACAGGCGGAATCCCCAGATGGTCACCCACTCTAGTACTAGTCGCCCGGTTCAGTGCTTATGTATGGCAGAGCGGACGGGATACTAGGGTTTCACAGCCTACTCCTGGAATCGTTTCCAGGATCCTAACTGCTTACACATTGCTAATTCTTTGATCCTGCTTCTTCTCGTTTCGTCTAATAAAATACTAGGGATTTAACCTGCATCCCCGCATTGCGATAATCCCCGCTGAGCGAAGCCGTCAGCCGTTGGAGCCGCGCAGGATACTTCACACGTACCCTATCAGCGATCAGGGTATTGCGCAATGTATGGCGTCGCTGAATCATGCATCTACCGTAATCGCATTTACTTTATGGTCGATATGGTCACCCACAGCTGGCTAAAAGATGGTACGCCCTGAAGCGCTTTCCTGGCTTTCCGGCTCCATCCGACCATATCACCTTTCTCACCAGTATGAAGGAGCTGTCTATCACATAGATGAATACTGTAGCCTCTAATGTTTCACCAAGTCGCTGATCGGACCAGGTGAGCGTGGAGGGGGGCTCTTCCATCTCCGCGGGCCTTCCTCTCTTCTCAACTCTGGGACAGCGGCAGAAGCTGCGCGGAGTCTCAGGTCAGCAAAGGGTACAGTATGGAAAGAACATCAAAAGGCGACGATGACCTCTATTTTGACTTGGCAGGGACCGATGCTACTACTCCGGAGCTTCCGGCTTCGACCAAATGGCACCGCGCCCACGGCCGGTCAACACGAAAACAAAGTGCAGCTAGCCGCCAGCTACTCACACCGCCAGAGGAAGAGTCCCTAGTGGGATATGTACTTCGCATGTCCCATAATGGATACCCTTTGCAAGTGAAACATCCGAGAAGCCTAGCAGCAGTGCTACTGAGCCAGCGAGCAAAAAAACCGAGATGCTGCAAACGTGCCTGCCGAACGTACGTTGCCAGGAAGGAACTGGCCACAAGCATTCTACAAGCGCCATTTAGAACTGACGAGTCAGCGATTGAAAGCAATAGACTGGAAGAGGCATGAGCATAATATATACCATAAAATAGTGGAGTGGTTTACGATCATAGGTCCACAGCTGCAGGCGCCCACGGTCTTGAAAGAGAACGTGTACAACATGGATGAGACAGGCATCACGCTCAGCGCTCTGGGCTCCCTAAAGGTCTTGGTCGGTCAAGATGACCTCAGGAACTATCGGGGCGCTGGCGTGCAGCGGACAATGATTACCGCCGTAGAATGTATCTGCGCGGACGGTCACTTTCGGCTTCGCTCAGTCGGGAATTTCGCAATGCGGGGATGCAGGTTACCTGGTAAGTATTAACTACTAAAACGTTATACTCGAATTGACAATTACCGTTGCTTTACTGCCCTACATCTCATTTAGCTACACTCTGGGTGCTCGTGAGAACCATCGAGCTTCACATTTTCCACATCTGCTAGGAGCTGGTCCACCCTCCACTCTGCCGGGTCTGCAGCGATATCTGCGACTTTGACAGGATAATCGGACTGCGTATGAGCTGCGAAGAGCCTCTTACGGCTTGTGTCAGGCGCCGTGTCGTCCAAAACATCCAAGAATCGGATATGTTCAGAATCAATGTTGTTGAGCAGTAAGTGGTAAACAAGTTCAACAAGGTAGAAGTGCTCTCCTTGCTGACGCAAACCCCTGGCGCAAAGAGCCAGTGTGGACAGCATTTCCGTTTGACTTGCTTCTGCTGAATTCGACTTCAACCAATCCAAGACTTTGAACCCAACAAGATTCAAGAATTGCACGATGAAACAGTCGACTGTCTCGAAACCATGCCGAAGATAATAGAGACGTACTAGTGTCTCGAGGCAGTGCCGTGCACGAGTGGCGATAAATGAAGGCTTTTGTCCACACTCATTCTCGTTCTTGGGGAGAAATACTTCTCTCTGGACCTCTGTCGCGGAAAGTGGCTCGTGTAAGCTCAGAACGATGTGATGATACCACATGCTAAAACTTCTTAGTATTGAACGTTGTTGAACAACCATCACCCAAAATAAATATTGAGCAAATCTCGCAAGGCCAAAAACACTTACTGGATCTGTATCTGAGCTGGGAAACAAATATTCTTCGCTTGCAACGGCCACGGTAGATTTCGAAACCAGTTAGTAAGCTTAGCCTGAAAGCGTTCACAGACATTCTTGCTGAGTTTCTGACTACAAGGCGCTTCGAACCACTTGTGGCAGTTGATGGCATTTGCTATAAGGTATAGCTCTGCCCAAGCTTTGAAGAGGCTCCCGTGGTGCAATAGCCACAGCTTATCACTTTGTGGATACTTTAGCCAAACCTCTCCAAAGTACGCTCCTGCAAGTTCGTGGGAAGGCAGAGGCTGCGATGGTGGCTCCTTGAACAACGGTTGCTTGAAAAGTACCCAAGACCACATGCTATCATGAAGTTAGTCGCCGGATATCTGCGGAAAGAGATCCGGAGACTTACCACGTCCACGTGAACGTACTCCAGGCTGTGATGAACTTGACTTTCTCCAGGTTGTCTTTCAGATCGTCTTGAGAGGGAGACATCAAAGACATCTGCTTTGCCATGTTCGCTGCACGTACAATATACAGCCAACCAAGCTTATCCAAGCCGGACCTGCCAGTTTCGGAACCTAATACCAAAAGCGCCTGTATCGTAGTCAACTTGCTACTGTCACCATCCAATTCAAGCAATCTCTTGCTCTCAGCTAAGAAACGATACGACATGTTGGACGGGTCCCAGAAGTCGGCTCGGTTATTCAGACGGCTGGAGCCGTGCTATCAGCAGGTCAGTCAAGCTACTGGTACTTGTTGAAAGAACATCATACGCAAGCTGACGCCAAAATGGCATTTACCAGAATGGAGGAACAGAACTCCTGCCTACCAGCAGCCATATCTCCCAGGAACAAGTCCTTGTGGAGAACTGGCACTGATGTGTGCTCGTTGACGAAATACAATTCCAGTAGGTGTTGCACCATAGCATTGTCCGCCGTTACTGAGGTCCACCTCGTTGCTTGAACAGAGTCAATGTTCGAGTCCACTAACTTGGCACCATGGTATGGTGTGAGGTATGGCGCGAATTGCTGCTGCGGACTTGAATCTATATCTGCACCGAGAATCACTGTATTGTTGTTACCAGCTTGAGTGTCAAAGTTTTTCTCGTACATTGTCGAGTGCATGTAAGGATTCCCAGGTTGATCAAGGAACTTTGGCATCGATTTCGTGACCGGAAAGTCGTACCGATAGCGACTCTCTGGCTTGAGCGCGAGTTGAAGCTGTAACTCGCCGCCTTCGACGCGCCTTAGCAGGCATTCGGCATTTTCTGTAGTTCTTATGTGGCGAAATATTTGTAGAGCTTGTTCTTCAGGCAAAGACCTTATCATTTTGTGAAGCCCCTCAAAAGCTTCGATTCTCTGCTCAAGCACGTCGTGCTTGCGCTTTGTTGCCGCGACATGAGTCTCAGATGGCGCAGTGTTGTAGATGCATGGGGTGTCTCGTATTTCACAAGCTTGGCATCTGTATCGGGGTTTCCAGTGTTAGTCACATGGCTCGCTTCTATGATCTCGCGAAGAGCAGGAGAACAACTCTAATGGACGTACTTCGGACGTTGTGCAGAGCACTATGAATACGTTAGTCTCAGTGTGTATGCAAGTTGTGGCCGTTAGAAAGGGCAAGACCTTTTGTTTGCGTCTGCGACACGCTTCGCATGCCGCTACGACTTGAGCGCGCTTCTTGACAATACTTGAGCTACTGGAGATGTTTCGGCTACGTTGATGCATTGGTATGGAAACGCTAGAGAAAGAGATTTGGGTCGTTCTTATTCCAGAAGTTATGGATGTGAAAGAGGAAACAATCGATTCAGCTTTTGGGAAGATGTGGTTACGCCTTACTGAGCACTTGCTAGCCGCGAGGCAGGGATTCGCTGCGGGGAAATTCCCTAGCGCCGCATCTTTCGGAGACCATCCTGGACTATGAATTAGAGATTCGGCTTTGCTCTGATACGCGCTAGCAAGTTTCGGCCTTAGGCTACAGGATTAGATCCTGGATCCTGAATCCTAGATCCAACAGTTCAGGTTGCCAAGTGCAAGATAGCAGCTATTCGGCTGCCGGTGATGCAGGGTGATGATAAATGCAGCAAACTCATAATCCAAGGTACGTTCACCTGCTGGAATAGACAACCATGTCCTAACGCTTCCTCTGGAGAAAACATGCAGCCGAAGATCGATTGGCAGCAATTTCAGCAGATGCAGAACATGATGCAACAAATGATGCACATGCAGATGCAACAGCAGGCACAAACTTGGGTTCTTGTGCAACGAAGTCCGAGGCAAGTGCTGATATGCTTTTGCAAGTCGTGAAGAGTTTGGAGAACATTGCTAGACATCAGGAATGACGAGTGTGAAATTGAACCAATAACGTGGATACTGTACTCCTCTTTTATGCGGAAAGAAACGAGCATCAATCATTTCATAGGCATTGAGGCACTGAGTCGCTTGTCAAAGTTGAGCCTGAAGCTTGAGCGAAGCAGGTGTGCAGTAAAGGAACTCGACGGCCTCGCCCCCTTCGATATACGGCCGCCTTTTGCCACCTCTAGCCGTCGAGCGCGCGAAAGTATACATCTCTCCCTCCGCAACCATCAAGTATCCATCATCGACAAACCGACAGCGAATCTCATTCACCCATCCCCGTCGCTCCACGCTCCCATCCTCCTCACCAACGTCAACAAGCTCATCCTCGCGCCATCGTCAACAACCTCGTCCTCTTCGCCAACGTCAACATGTCTCTCGCACCTCACGCCATTACCATCACCACTTATCAAACCCACTCGGTCGCATTCCTCGAAGCAGCAAGCCGCCTCGACATCCGCCACATCGACGACCTCGTACGTACTCACCAGACCCACACACCTTTTAATCAACAAGACTAACAACCTCAAAGCGCATCACAGACGAAACCTCACCGCAATGCCCCGCCCTCGCCTCCTCCCCACCCCTCCTCATCCCGGGAATCGCAACAGCCCTGACCAGCACCGCGTAAGCCCCTCTTCTCCTCCCACCCAGCAAGCCACACCAAAACCACTAACACCAACACCAGTTCCCCCGCCAAACCCTCGTCCTCCCAGTCCCACCAACAAAACGCCGGCCCCCGCCCCATAACACCCACGCCCACGCCCCTGTCCGCCATCACCAGACGTTGCTCGAAGAGCGGTCCTGGATGCTTTTCGAAGTGGAAGCGGAGCAGCAGCGGCGGCCGGGAGTGAAAGTGGAGAGGAAGAAGCGCACGCCGCTGGTGAGGAGGAGGCGGGCGAGTAGGCGGGAGAGATGGTGATTGAAGGTTTTAGGAGAATGAGGGTGGGTAGGAGATCTTGTTGGGGACGGCGGTACTATGAGCAGCTACCGTCGGCGATCGAGTTGGAAGTAGGGGGTCGAGAACGCGGAGAGACACAAGCACGTGATGAAGTGAAGTTCAAAAAAGTTCTCCATTTATCGTAAAAGCCATTCATTACCTTACAACCTCTGCCGATTGAGCGGCGATCCCCAAATCCAAGCCGAAATAGAGGGGAGCGAAAAACCTGGGACGCTTCTCCAGCAGACCCATGAGTAGCTGGCGTCCTTCTGCTCAACCCCAACCCATTGAAAATCTTACAAGCCCAAAACCAGTCTCCTGAAACGCCAGCGCTATGCGTATAGTACAGTCCAAGAAAATCAAAGCACCAAGTGGCGCCCACGCCCTATCCCAGATCTCTTCAAGACTCTGCTCGGCCTCAACTGTTCGGCCACAGAAGTCAGAGAACGCAGTCCTCCCAGTAAATCACGCCACCTGCCCCACCAAGCCAATAAAAAGCGCCTGCGCCGCAACCTGCAGCGTCCACAGCCCCACCTTCCGCATACGCTTGGAAGTCCTGTCCGCATCTGTAATATCCCTGGAGAAAGCCTCGTACGTCTCCCTGCTTAGATCGTCCATGAGCCCCGAGTCGAAAATGGTCCATGAGCCGTCGAACTCGGCCTGCTCCTTGACGACGCGACAGTGGACGGGTATGAAGGCGCGCTTGGAGTTGATGTAGGCGACGATGGGGCGGACGAGGGCGTTGTTGACGTAGGAGAGGTCTTTCGTGAAGAGGGGGACGGAGGCGCGGACGTCGTTGAGGTGGACGCGGAGGTCGAAGATGATGAAGCGGGAGTCGCTGGGGGTTTGGCTGGGGGGCGAGGGGGCAGGCTTATGCTCGCGGTAGGAGTTTGTTGAGGGCTCGTGGTCGTTGTTATCGATCACGTTGTGGTTGTAGTTCATGCCGCGGTCTTTGTGGAACGGGGTTTGAACGTTGGCCACGGTGGCCTCCATGTGGTTGTAGAGGTCGTTGACGACCTTTACCAGGCCCTCGTCATCATCGCGCGGGATCGTGATGTCGGCAACGATGTCGACGTTGCCTTCGTGAATCCAGCTGAATGGACCTTCGACTCCGCGGTTGAGGTGATCGATCCTCAATCCGTCGAGGCGAAGACGGCTCTGCTTCTTCCATTGGCTGGAGTCACCGATGGAGGCCACGTTGCTGTTTGCAACACCAGTGTGGCCGTGCGCTTGTACTGGGTGTATGGTGAAGAGAGAGTTGTCGAAGGAGCCGCTCATTGTATTCGCGGAGAGGAAATCGTAGAACAGCCATTGCTTCCTCAGTCTGGGAAGCTCACAACTGAAGATGCTAATAGTAAAGGGTCGGAAGTTGTTCGGTTGGTAGAGGGTCAGAAGAACGTCCGACATCTTGAAGCTGTCGATTTCAAAGTCGCCAATGTTGTGTTGGTGGCGGTAACTCTTCGGATCCACAGGGACGTCAGACCAATGGACGAAAGTGCGATCCACGACGCCGCGCACGCCTTTCACTTCAACATCGTGAAGCAGGCCCTTGCCATTGAACCATTTAGTGAAGGACAGCGTCACGTTGACTGTGTCGATGGTAACATCGAATTGCGTATAGTTGGTGTCCTCTTCCGAATCGGCTTCATCCTTCGGAGAATGACTTGCCGCAGCTGCCGCTGCTGCGGCTGCGGTAGACGAGCCTTTGCTGACGGCTCTGTCGCGGATGCGCATCTTTCCTGGTCGTCTGGAGACGAACACATTCCTGAAAGTGATCACGCCGTCACGCCATGTCGGCACAATAGCAGACTCAAAGACGACTCTGAGACCCGAGGATCGCGTAAAGTATTCACCGATCCATCCGGCTAGCGTCTCCTGCGCGAACACGGTGTTCAGCGTGAGGAGGAGCAAGGAAACGAAAGTCGTGGTACCGACTACGATCCAAAGGACGTGCCCCCAGAAGATCCAGCTGAGAAATGCGAAGATCTCATCTACCCTGTACGGTCGCACGGATCTGATGGAGAACCATTTGAAGCGGATCGACAGCCGGTGCCAGAAACCGGTCGCAGCTGCAAGCAATTCTTCCTTCGTTGGGCGATGGAGATGAGGCAGGCGATCTAGAAGATGGTGCTTGCTTCCTGCAGCAGCGCCTGGTGTTGTAGTGTCCTTGGCCGCGTTGCTTGCTTGCGAAGCATGGGCGTCTTTCTGTTCTGATTGCGACGCGCTCTTGTTCTCTTGCGATGTCTGATCGCTTTTCCACCGTATCTGGGCAAATCTAGCTATTTGAAGCGGTTGATCGGAGAATCGCAGTTCCTTTTGCGATCCTGTAGGACGACGCAATGACGCGCTTGAACGGTGTGAAGGTGTCGTCGCAGCGCTCAAGCATCGCGCTATCGCGGTAGTGGTGGAAGCATTTCGGGGCAGAATTGCGGCATTCCAGATGGCGCGTTTCGAGCTATTACTCCAAGGTGATAATAACGATGCACCAGTATTAATCCCATAACGAGATGGGGCAAGGCCTCGGGCAATCGGAGGGGTGAACGCAGAGAGGGCGGCAAGCTGCTGGCGGCCTATCGTCGCGACATGGCGGCTCATTGTGTTCTCATGGTGGACGGTGGGTCAGTCCAGACTGTGTGGATATGGACGTGTTGGGTCGTCAACGATGGTACGGACGGCGATGGTGTTGTTGGATTGTGCTGATGTCGTCTCCAACCAGACAAAAGCAAGCAGGCCCAGCCAGACATGAAGCTTTCCAACTTTCCGACCGTCCATGACGGCGCTGCTGCTTCTGACGCACGGGCCATCCGCCAGCCGCCCAGGGATTTTTTCATGTGATCCGCGCTTGGACGAAGATTTTGGAGGCGCTAGTCTACTACACCTTGTGCTGTCTGACCCCGTCTGCGAAGTTGTACTGCAAATACCACATCGACAAACTCCTCCTACCCCTTAACGGGCTTTTTGCACTCCTACGAAATACGAAGACGAAGCAAAGCCTTCAAAGCATATAACATCACCCACCGCCACATCGAACAACCCCACCAACATGCCTGCCCCGACCGCTCTGCAGAGAGCGCCTGAAGACCTGGCCGTGGAAGAGACGATCCACGACGCACCGCAATCCGCCGTCGACGACGACGTCCTCATTCACACGAGCACCCAACCGCAGCCCTTCCAGGAATCCGCCAACCAAGAGCCCGAGGCCTCCGAAATGCAAGTCGACAGCGAGAGCCGCCCCGTCTTCGCCCCCGAAGTCGCCTCCCCCACCGCCGCACGCAAGGAAGAGCGCAAGGTCCGCATCCCACCGCACCGCATGACCCCTCTCAAGACCGCCTGGCCCAAGATTTACCCGCCGCTCGTCGAGCACCTGGGCCTGCAACTGCGCATGAACATCGCCAAGAAAGCCGTGGAGCTGCGCACCGGCGCGCAGACGGTCGACACCGGTGCGCTGCAGAAGGGCGTCGACTTCGTCACGGCGTTTACGCTGGGCTTCGACGTCGACGACGCCATCGCCCTGCTGCGTCTGGACGACCTGTACATCGAGACATTCGAGGTGAAGGACGTGAAGACGCTGAACGGCGAGCACATGAGCAGAGCGGTTGGCCGTATTGCGGGCAAGGACGGCAAGACGAAGTTCGCGATAGAGAACGCGAGCAGGACGAGAATCGTGCTGGCGGATCAGAAGGTGCACATTCTTGGTGGCTTCAAGAACATCCACATTGCAAGAGAGGCGGTCGTGAGTTTGATCCTTGGTAGCCCGCCTGGAAAGGTTTATGGCAACCTCAGGACTGTTGCCGGCAGGATGAAGGAGCGCATGTAGATGCGCGACGGCTTATGACGAAAAAACTGGCTATGCTAGGGATTCTGTGGCATAGCACTGATGCTTATTGGGATGGAGGACAAGGAAAAAGCAGATGAAGGCATGATCACATTTTAGCGAGGCGTTTGGCGTGGGTTCGAAAATTGCATGAGAGCTATTTAGAGATTTGATATGAGGCAAAGCGTCTACGGACAGATTTCATGTTACCATTCCAGTGGTCAGAGTTTAAAGTGTTGCGGAGTGCTACAAATGCTGTCAGATACCTAGGATACAGTGGTTGTTTGCTCATGCATCGATTAGGGGTTACTAGGGTTGGGACATAACCCTAGTAACCCCAAGATGTCGACTTCACCAAAAACGCCACAGCACATTCACGGCTCTTTGACCTTGCGAGCCACCTTTGCTTTACCCGGTCATTTCAGCCTGCATCGCTTTTCTCAAATCGTGCTTCGTGTGAAACAAGATGGCTCCCAATCGCTTTCACGTAGAGAATCGACCGACCCAACGCCGCTGAAATGATGTCGATCTGCCCCACTTCTCTGACTTCTGCAACACATCACCCAAGCGTTTTTGCTTGTGTTGGTAGATTGCTGAACAAAAAGAAAAACTTGCTCTGGACTAATTTTGAGACCTGATTTATCGACAATTCAACCTTGACTCGGAAAAGAGACAATATACAAAAGAAGGACTTGAACCGCCAGACCAACAATGACCTCCCAACCCCAACCCCAACCTTCCCTTGAGGAAATCTACACGACCATTAAGGACCTCCTACCAACCTCATCCCACCCCTCTCTCAGCAACTCCGTCATCCCCTCCCTCCTGCAAAGCATCCAGGCCGTCGCCTCGACCCTACGCACCTCGCAAACCATCTCCCAAGCCGGGACCGCCAATGCCTTCGGCGACGACCAGCTCAACGTCGACGTACAAGCCGAGAACGCCATCCGCGACGCCCTCGCCGCCTGTCCCGCCGTCGTAACAGCCAGCAGCGAAGAGGATCCCAAAGAAGTCTCCACCTCCTCCCCCTCCGCCACCGCCCCCGCCACCAACGAGCAATACACCGTCGCCTTCGACCCCCTCGACGGCAGCTCCATCATCGCCCCCAACTGGACCGTAGGCAGCATAATCGGGATCTGGACCGGCTCCTCCGCCCTCCACCAGCTCCCCTCCAAATCCCAAATCGCCTCCATCCTCGGCATCTACGGCCCACGAACCACCGCCATCGTCGCCTGGCGCCTGCCCGACGGCAGCAGCTCCGCCTGCTTCGAGCTCGGCCTCTCATCCAACAGCGTCGAGATCGTCCGCCCCTCAGTCCGCTTCGCGCCTCCACCGTTCAAAACGCGGTACTTCGCGCCCGCGAACCTGCGCGCCGCGGCCGAAGACGCGCGCTACTCGGCTCTCGTCTCCGCGTACATTTCGGAGAAATACACGCTGCGGTACAGCGGCGGGCTGGTGCCGGACGTCGTGCACGCGCTCGTGAAGGGCCACGGCGTGTACGTGTCGCCTGTGACGGAGGCGAGTAAGGCCAAGTTGAGGCGGCTGTATGAGTTGGCGCCGCTGGCGTTGATAGTGGAGTGTGCGGGGGGCAGGGCGGTGGATCCGGCGACGGGGAGGGAGGTGCTTGCGACCGAGGTTGGGGATTGTGATGAAAGGGGTGGGTTGGTGTGCGGGACGGGGGAGGAGGTGGGGAGGGTTTGTGAGGCGTTTGGGATTTGATGGGTGAGGGGTGAGTGAGAGAGGAGTGAGAGACTGAGAGTTGATGGGGGTTTGTTGATTAGACTAGACGGTACCTGAGTGGTCTACTGACATAGTGAAAGCACTAGTGAGCCTCAAAAATGGTGTGGCTGTGCGGTGTGATAGACATGATATTCATGGGACCAGAGTGTGAATACAGAAGCTTCTCAAAGCAAACTGCTCCGTCGTGATGTTCATTTTTCTGGCGAGTTCAGTTTGTTCACTCATGATTCAATCAGAGCGCTAGATCCCAGTACCCACAGTGTAGCAAAGGATCGGAACCTTTGGTCAGTGAATGTCGATGGAAGCAAGTGCAAGCCGGGAAAGAATTATCTCCTGCGCTTCCAAACAGATTGAGCGAGATTCGAGCGCACACTGGATTACCCGAAGTCTCGGAAGAGTTCGTGCCATGGGTCAGTCCCGGCGGCCAAATCAGCAATGGGCAACTCCGTGCTTAGCATCTTCCCAACCGACGAGGCTGGTGATAAGAACGTCAGTGCTGGTGAACAATACTTAGGGAGTCTGATGAACGGGTCATCGCCTCGCGTTCTGCAATATACACCAGGAAGAAATGGAAGACTCCGGAGAATCAAGGCTCAAGTTCAATATATCATTGCTCTTCTGGTATTTCCATGCGCCTGTATATCCTCATGCCCACATCGGCAGGTGGAGTGATGTCACACCCATAGCAAGCTCTCCATCGGAAACCACATCCATATCATACAGCCTCTCGCCTTCCCCATCTAATCCTTCTTCAACTCCATGTACTTCTCCTCAATCCCGTCCTTCGTAATGATGAACATCTGCAGCCCATCACCAACCTCGATCTGACGCTCAGCCGCACTCGTGAAAGAATCCGTCACGAGCTCCTCGACCGTCTGCCTCGAAAGCGGCTGCGGGGCCTTGGTGACCTTCTCCAAACCCGAGCCGGACGTGGGATCGTACTGGTTCTTGAGGTTGACCTGGTTGTCGAGGAACGGGGTGATGAGGGAGCTAGCGGCGCCGGCGGAGCGGCAGGTCTCGCGCTCGTAGGAGCCGACGGGGTCGTAGGAGTACAGGGCGCCGACGCCGTTCTCGTCCAGCCCGCCGAGGATGGCGTGGACGTAGTAGGGGAAGAAGCGCTTGTTGTAGAGGATGTGGCTGAGGCGCTGGGCGCAGGCGTGCACGCTCATCTCCTTGTTGTGCTGGAACTTGTACATCTTGACGACGGTGTCGAGGCGCTCCTTGAGCGCGTTGCCGTCGGCCGCGAAGCCGACGACAGACAGCACGATGCGCGCGCCCTCGTTGGCGCTGCCGGTGCCGCCGATCTTGAAGAGTTTGGGCGCGTAGCGAGAGTTGATGTTGTAGCCGCTGGTGCTGCGGGTGTCGCCTGCCAGGACGGCGAAGTCGGATCCTGTGATGCCGAGAGTGGTGCCACCGTTGTCTGTGTAGCTGGAGTGAGGGTTAGTGAGGTGGTGCTTGGAAGAACTGCATCGCGCTTAGACGTACGGGTAGAAGCCATGTTGTCTAGGGCCGCCTGCTACTGATTGAGGTGCTTGAGAGAAAGAGTATCCGGGTTCTGAGGTGGGCATGGCGGACTGCATCATGGCGGCCATCTTGGCCTGTGGAGCGGATTTTAAGGTGCTGGTGCTGGCGATGGTGGTGTAGACGTGGAAGAGTTGTCGAGATCGGTCGTAAGCTCGTGCGATGGGAGTGTGAGGTTGAGATGTGGTTGGTGTTGGTGGTGGTGATTAGACGGCCGGGCCAGACAGAGCTACACCTGCGCTGCGAGGCGGCCATCGAGTGACGACGCGAGCTGTTGCAGCACGGACCAGCTTCGTGTTTGGCCTCAGGCAGCCATATATTCAGCTTCATCAACGACCGCGATATGCGTCTCCTTGAGCGTGTCTTTAACGTTTCCTTCTCACTATTCACTAATACCGAAGCTATAATTCTGACTCAAGTCCGAAATGACCTGGTATGTCCACAGTCTATTGCATGACCCTCGCAGAAACACATCCCAACCTCGATTGACGCCCCTCCACCATCCCCCGTCGATCCTCGAACACTCCAAAACTCACATCAAAACACAACGCCACGCCGCAAACACTCGAACAACACGAGCATTTTCGCGAACAGTGATGGCAGAACCAAACCTCACCTCCCTCTCAAGGCGCAAAACGAGACTGATAGCAAGAGCAAAGCACAGCAAGAATTGATACGGTACAGAGTGTGTGTCTGTCAGAGTCAAAGCTAACCAGCCGCCAACACCATAATTCGACTAGGCATCTCCGTCGTCCTTTCGCATTTGCCCTGCCTTGCAAGCCACAACTCGCAAAACTCGCTGTCTATACGCCGCTATGCTGAAGAAAGAAAAAACGCCATTTCCATTCATTCCCGTCGCTTCCCCCGACCATCCATGGGTCGATCCGTCGTACACCACCGCGGGCGGTATGTATGTGATGTCATTTGTCGTAGTAGCAGTTGTTGTTGTTGCTGTTCTGACTCTTCTCTCCATCTTCGTTCGTAATCATGATCATAACAAGAGAAAAGGTGAGGTGTTCCCTGCGTTTTTGTTTTCTCGTTCCGTTTCCATTCGGTCTCATTTCATTCCATTCCATTCCCCTTCCATCTCCATCTTCATCTCCACCGCCACTCCCCCCACAACAATATCAACCTCACCTCCTCGCCGCACTCCTCCTCCCACTCCCACTCCCACCCCCAGCACCCGCACCCACTCCCCTCCTCCCCCCACCCCCGCCACCACCATCCTCCCCCTCATCCTCCTCCACAACCGGCGCCGGCGTCCTCCTCTCCCTCCTCTTCCTCACGCGCCGATTAAAACTAATCTGACTCGCGGAATCGTCCGGCGCCAGAGACGCCATATCCGCCAAGCCGTCGTCGTCGTACTCATCCTCGAAATCCGTGAACCCGCTGGCGGGCGTGCCGAGCCGCACGCCCGGGTCGGAGCTGAAACCGCGGCGCATCTGCGCCTGCATGGACAAGCCGGCGGAGCGCTCGCGGACGAGCTGGCGCACGAGCTCGGCGCGGCCGTGCAGGAGCTCGAAGGCGTCCTCCAGGCGCTCCATGTCGGTGTACAGGTTGCGCTCGAGCTCGGCGAGGACGGCGATCTCGGTGTCTTCGTCGAGCTGGACGGGGGCGGGGGAGGCGAAGCCGGCAGCGGAAGAGGACTGGGTGGGGGGCCGCGGCGAGGCGCTGTCGGGGGACATGACGTTGCGGAGCGGGGAGAAGGGGGTTGTGCCGCGCGAGGGGGCGAGGCCGCTGAGGCCGCTGAAGGGGGTTGTGTTGCGGGAGAGCGGGGTGGAGGACTGGTTGCGGGAGGGCCCGCGGGAGGAAGGGGCGTATTGGGAGGCGGAGGGGGGAAAGGGGGAGTTTTCGGCGCCGGACCAGAGGAAGCCGTCGAAGCGGCCGGAGATGAGGATTTCCCACTCCTGCTCGTTGACTTCGGCGAGGGTCGCCAGCATGCCGTGGAGTTCCTGGTTGTGGAGGAGGTACATGGCGCATTCGCAGTCTCGGGGCGGGCGCTCGAGCCGGTAGAGTCTCTGCAAGGCGCGACGAGCTCTCTTCAGGGCTGTCGAGGGGGTGGTGGGTCTCTCGGCTGGGGTGGGTGCGCGAGAGTCCGATATGCTGTTTTGTCCGTGCATCAGGGCGATGAACAGGTTGCGCTGTCGCGTGTCGAGTTTCGTCATCATAGCAAACATAAGGGTATCTTCGTCAGCCTCTTCGGGCGGGCCGGTGGGCAGCTCTGGCTGCTGCGAAAGCCAGCTTTGCACAGCCAATTTCGTCTTCTGGTTCTGCCGCTTGTAGTGGTCGCGGTATTCGTCGGGTACGTCGATGTCGATCTTCTGCATGGGAGCCTCTGTGGCGCCGAGGATGCCGAGCCCACCCTCGTCGGGCTGTATGGCGAAAGGAGGCCACGGTGGAAGCTCACGGCGGCCGGAGACAAACTCCAAGATCTCGCCCCAGCTCACGCCAGAGTCTTCCTCGTCGGACAAGTACGGCTGCGGCACGGTGCTGCAAGTCACGCAGTCGCAGCGCACGCCGGAGATGTCACGGGCGAAGATCTGTGACAGCTTGTCCAGCAAGCGTCGAGCGACCGAGCGGTATCCTGTGGCGACTGCGACCGAACCATTCCGGCGTAGAACGTGGAGGAAGTCATCCAGGCGCTTGTAAAGAGGCGAAAACACCTTCTGATACTCTTCCAGCGGCGCCGCCTGGTACATTGCCGGTGATTGGTACATTGCATACTGCACTGGTTTATTCGCATCGCTCGACACCAGCTTCTTGGAGATCATGTAAGGCAGACCTCCGTTCTTCAATAGATAGTCCACCCTGGGAGCCTGAGTTGGTGCGGCCATTGGAGGAGGTGGCGGGGGTGGAGGCATGCCAGCGTATCCGGTGGGCGTTCTTCCAGATTCCATAGACTGCACCGACCCGTAACCGCCACCCACATCAATGATGGGCGTCTTCGTGGTAGACGGGTAGTGAGGATCAACATTGGTAGGCGTCTTCGGTTGCGAGTCAGAGGCAGAAGGCGGGGAATTGCTGTTGACGGGCACGATATTCGGTGTCCTCCTGGCCTTCCGATCTGGGGCAATCGACGTGGCGTCAGAATCCTCAGTCGCCTCGGTGTTCTGCGTGACGGTCGACGCGGGCTGCGAGCCCGTAGACGCTGTCCGGCGGTAACTGCTCGTGGGCGTGGATTTGCGCTCGGCCTCGTCAGGGAATGCGCCCGGCATGCTGGAGACCTCGCTCTCTGTGAACCGAGCCTCTTTCCGCAGACTCGCACCCGACTTAGCATTCTTCACGCCGTTCGCCTTCGGATCAATTTCTGCGCTCCTCCTCCCGCCGTGCCCGTCCGCCTTCGCCTTGTCCGCAGCTTTTCTCATGCTGGCCCCACTTCCTGACCGCCTCACCTCGGGCTCGTCTGCGGTAAGCGGTGGACTTGGGGGTGTGCGGCTGTTCGTCGGCTCTGATCTCCTGCGTTTGTCCTTGTCGGCGTCCAGATCGGCGGATGCAGTCGTGTTCACGTCTTCCTTGCTGTGGACGGCCTCCCGGCTGTGCTGCTTGCTGAAGTTCGGGTAGGAGGTCCGCGACCTGGAATCCGAGGGGAGGTTGCTCCGGCGATCCATCTCAGGGACGGTCATTTTGACTTTCCTCGACCCCTTCTCCGAGGGCGTGGTGGACTTGAGGGAATCGGAGCTCCGGCTGTTCTTGTCCCTGTGGTCGCGGTCCCGCTCCTTGTGGCGGTCGGAGCGGTCGGAGCGGTCTCGGTCCCTGCTGGCGGTGCGGCGCTTCACCTTGCGGCCGCTGCTGGTGGTGGACGAGGGGGATTTGTGCGAGGAGCGGTGTTTGTCGCGGGAGAGGTTGCTGTCACGGTCGCGGTCGTGGTCGCGGTCGCGGTCGCGGTCGTAGTCCTTGCGTCGCCGGCGTGGGGTGTCATCGTCACGGGACGAGGGCATGTTGTGGTGTGGGAGAGGCGGCGGCGGCGGCGGAGGCTGCGACAACGGCAGGGCAGTGTCTCGCGGATCTGGGTAATTGGGCATGGGCATGGCCGCTGGCGCTGGGTGAGCGACGGGCCGGGCTTCGCAAGCCACAGCGCGTGGAGGAATGGCTCGCGGTGGGGCTCGCCCGCTGCCGTACCGTGGCTCGGCGCCTCAGGCCGCGACAGAGCTGCCGTATGGAGTGTGTATAGACGAATATCCTATCACGTGGTGGAGATGGTGGTGGGTGGCTGTCTCGCTGCAGCTAATGCGAGGATGAAGTGATGTAAGTGATGTACGGCGCGGCGCATGGGGAGCTGGGCGGGTTGGCAGAGAGCTGGCTACGTCGAATCGTGGCGTGGCGGCGTTCGGCGGCTCGCGTGCTGCTACAGTAGGTAGACCGCTAGACCGCACCCGGGTAGACTGACGAGACTGACGAGACTGACGATGGCCCAAGACTCCCAATTTGACTTTGGGCAGCCGCCAGCAGTCGATGCCGCCAGGGTCCAATCACATGAAAAGACAGGCATGTGCCGACAGAAATAGGTGCGCGTTATCGATGCATATCTCGGTGTAACATCCGGGCCATTGAGTCACATGATTGGAAGTATTCGAAGTATTGGAAGTGTGCCCAACGTTCCTCGGCACAGACTGTGGCAGTCGGCGGAGATGATGAGGACAGAGATCGGTGTAGAAAGGGTTAGGGTTGGGTATTGACAGCTATCTGCATTGGTGTTTTCTGCTCGTAACGAAGTTCGACAAATCTCATCTTGACGAGCTTCTATTTGATGCAGTGTGCACTCGTGTAGGCTGTAGTCGATTTGAGGCCAATCATGTATGGTTGTCAGATTGATGAGCTTACGGTAAATAGGGTTAGGGTTGGGGTACCATCACGCGTTCAACATCTGGTTACTTGGGCAAAAAACCGGCATAAATGTCATTCTTTCGCCGATTATGAATTCCTTGCCTACTTTCGATAGTTCGAGTCAACAGGTTAGGCGAATTGCCTCGTGGCGGGTCCTCCTGTGTTCTTTTGTCGTCTAAGCTGCGCTGAAACCCTTAGAGGGTGTAGAGAACGCGCTTTTGCATTGCCTTCTTTTTGATTGCAGCAATTCAACCTGTAGACAAAGATTGAAAACCAATCAAGGATGGACCAATGCGACCATCCAAGACAACGATCAATTTGATCAATACAAAAAAGAGCATAGTGCCCTACTGACCTGTGCGGTGCACGAGAAGCAAGGAGTTTCCGGGCCCCGATATTCCAACATCTCGGAAGCCCATCCATCTACTTCACGCATCAAGACACCTTGGTAGCGAACGCGAAACCACAAGCTGACAATAGATTCTTTCACGGTCCGAAGCAAAGAACACCAACGCAACGAACACTCTCAGGCACGGCACGTGTTGATAAGCAGGCAAGGGAGGACAACACCCTCCTCTCGTCCTCGTTCTCCCGCGCGCCACCCAAGAAGCATCACGACACCCTGGTAGCAAACGGGGAGATCAGGGCTAACGATAACCTCTGCCGCCAAAGAATAGGAAGAAGCTGCAAGCGCAAATCCCTACCAACCAGTGTGGCCAGCAAAGAGTCTCATTCGTCCACAGCACACTGGTCACTCAGACGACGACCGACGTCGAGACGCGCTCTCTCGGGTAGACCTCAACCTCGATAACCACACCGAAGAGGGTAACACCTCATCTCGCGAAAAGCATAGATAAAAACGGCATCGAAACTCTCACACACGTACAGTACAATCAGAGCCGCCCGAGCGGTCACTCGCCCAACACTCTCCCCACTCGGTGGTGCCACCACCACCACCACCACCGAGCGAGACACCGCCACCTCACCCTCCTCCCACACCCCCTACTCCGCCGCGCGACTCAGAGCGCAAAGAGAAAGGACACCGTTGATTGGGGAAGCTCTCCGATGCAAATGGCCATCGAAGTGTGTGCATAGAGAAGGGTAGTACCCTGATCTGAGGGAAGGATCAAGATGATGCTACGGACCTGGAGGAAGAAGCATTGAACTCTCAGAGGTGTGATATGATTAGATGAGAATGTAGGAGATGGTAGCTTTCTTAGCTGTTCCTTTGATCGTGTGGAAGGAGGATGGAAACGCGATTTGGAACGAATTAATCGCTTCTCTGAGGATTAATAGCGCCTGATGAGTATGCCGGTGATGGCAGCACCACGCACTTCTTCGCAGGATCGGAGGGAGAAGCTGCGAGTTCTCCATGGAAAGATTCGATCTGGTGGGTATGCAGATGATGATAGCACCGCTTCCTCCTTCGAGGTGTCAGGCAACGTGACGCCGACCGAAAGGGTCTCTCTCACAAATTACTGAATCCTGATAGTAGGATGGGGATGGTAGCAGCACCTACTTCTCCCCAGCCTCGGAGAAGGCAGGGCCAGACCGACCGGGCTCTCCGACGAGAATGCGAATCACAGTAGTACACGGCGGATGGTAGCAGCACATATTCAGACTTCATGCTCGAAAAAGGCCCACAAGCACTTCATTACCACCACCAACTCAACGACGCCTGTGCTCGCGGCTCCTCTCTCTCCGCCTATGCCCGTCTCTATCCCTCTCATGCCGCCTGTGTCTGTCCTCCCCACGATCGCGGTGGTGGCGATCCCTGTCGTCCCGCCTGCGCCGCTCGCGGTCACGGCTGTCCTCGCGCCTATGGCGCCTTCCCTCGCCCTCCCTCTCCCGCCTTCTTTCCCCCTCTCCCTCCCTCTCCCGCCTCCTCTCCCTCCTCTCGAACTCCCTCTCATGCCTCTCTCTCTCCTCCTTCTCCTCCCTCGCCCTCGCCTCCTCCTCCGTAAACGTCTCCCCCGTCCTCTTATCCCTCAGCAACACCGGGTTATACACCACGGGCTCCCTGCCCCCCTTCCCGCGCGCCGCCTTCCCCCACGCGCCCAGCTCCTGCGCCACGGCCGCCTCCTCCTTCGCGCCGATGCCCAGCAGCGCAGGCCGGCGCGCGGGGACCTTCTGCGCCTCGACTTTCCTCCCCTTGTCGTTGCCGATGCCGTCGCCCTCCTTCCAGCCCATGCCGCGCAGCATGGCGGCGCCGAACTGCTCCACGGGCACGCGCGCGTAGTCCTCCAGCGTCGCCATGTCGGGCGCGGTCTTGTAGTCCTGCTGGAAAGCGTCTTCCTCCGTGACGGCGGGGATGGTGAGGTCGGACTTCTTCGTGCGGCCCAGCAGGGCGTCCATGGCTTCTTGGTCCTCTGTGTTGGTGTTTGTGTTCGTCTCCGGCGCGTTCTCCTCCTCCTTCTCCGGCGCATTCGCCTCTCCCCTCTGCATCCGCCTCTTCTTCACCGCCTCGGCCTTCCAGTCGCGATTCCTCAGATTCTCGATCACCAGCGGGCCCTTGTCGACGACTTTCCTGTCCTCGTCGATGGCGCCGCCGGCCTGGGAGTCGAAGTGTGAGACTTTTGTCGCGCGGCGGGCGTGGAGTTGTTTGGCTTCGTCATCGTCAGAGTCGCCGTCATCCTCGTCCTGGAGAGCGTCGCGTGGGCGTTTGGTTCCTGCTGCTGCTGCTGGGGTGCCGGGTTTCTTCTTGAGGGTCAGGGAGAGTTTCTGTGTAGGTTGGGCCTGTTGATCTTGGGGAGGCGAGTCGAAGTGTGCCATCTTGAGCGAGGGTGGGGTGTCGGGTGTGTGGTGTTGTGAGCGTTGTCGTGAAGGTTGGCGCAAGCGATGCGCTCGCTTTACGCGAGGAAGGTTCCCGTGTCTGCTGAAAGTTCAAGTATGCTCAAAGCAGGCCGCGTCCAGTGCGTAAGTGGTCTTGGTAGTGATTTTGGCAACGACCTTGAGTGGCCTTCAAGTCGTAGCGGTAGCGGTCAAGAGAGGTTGCGTGATTGTGCTGTGCGCAAGAAAGTATTCAATTAATTGCCTAGGCACGGCGACACAAGTTCCAAACGCCGACGACAGTCGCGACGAAGGTTCGAAAGCAAGAGGCAGGTCACGCGAGCCTCGGCGGGGCTCAAGATTGAGATCAGATCAGATCTGTCTGAAAGTTTTGAGCCTCAGGCCCCAAACACTTTCTAACGGTGGAGCTGACAGGTACATGTCGTCATGATGCAGCGACTGGCGACGTCGTTTGGTGGGATGTCGTCTGCTAACGGCACGAGATTTGGATGGTGCTGTGGAGTATACTGGCAATAATGGGTACGATTGCATGACTGCATGAGCTCAACGATTGTGGGAGAAAATTGTCAAGGTAGTACATGTATGTCACGACATTGAGCATTCGCACTTCACCTCACCTCCTACAAGTAAGTCTATCTTGACTGCAAGCTGGATCACAAGCCATTGGCAAGGCGGAGCACATACCTTGTTGCTCAGCAGCACCCTCTCTCTCTCTCTCTCTCACTTACCGTACCACTCCCAACCCTACGACGACAGGAGGAGACACAAACTCAACGATCAGCATCACTCACTTCCAATCACGCCTGGAGTCCAGAATCTCACGTCCACTCTCCTGGAACAAGACCCAGTAAAACCCCCTCACCCTCCCTCACCCAGGGAGACGAAGAAAACGAAAATGGTCGAACAAACCTACTTCACCACCCCGCTCAACCACGCCGCCAGCGCAGGGAACCAACTCCTTCTGAAAGGAATCACCACCGTCCCCGCCTTCCTCGCCCACGCCGCGTCCACAACCCCCGACTCCCAAGCCGTAGCATTCCCCGTCCCACCCAAAGAAAAAGACAGCAAACAGCCCTGGACCTCCGAAATCTACACCTTCGCCGACCTGCACGCGCTCTCCAGCACTCTCGCGCAGCACCTCCTATCCCAACACCCCACCGCCCTCTCCCCATCCAACCGAACGACCATCGCCCTCCTCTGCCCGAGCACGTCAACTTTCCTCTTCACCTGGCTCGCGCTGCAGAAACTCGGACACGCCGTCCTGCTCATCGCACCACAGTGTCGCCCCGCAGCCATCAGATCACTCTGCACGCAGAGCGGCGCAACCCTCCTCTTCTTCGACGAAGCGTACGGCGAGCTCGCGCGCGAAGCGTCCGCAGCCCCAGAAACCCCCCTCGAAGCAGCGCAGCTCCCGCCCTCCCTCCCCAGCACCTCTGCCTCCTCCGTCGACCTCCCCTCCCCCACCCCACCAATCCACGAGTCCGAAACCGCCTACCTCCACCACACCTCCGGCACCTCCAGCGGCACGCCCAAACCCATCCCGCAGCCCCACCGCGCAGCGATCGGCGTCTTGCCCTGCATCGCAGCGAACGCCTCCAAAGCAACCTTCACCACGACGCCGCTGTACCACGGCGGGATAGCAGACTGCTTCCGGGCGTGGGCGAGCGGGGCGCTGGCGTGGCTGTTCCCCGGCAAGGGGCTGCCGATCACGGCGGCCAACGTGGTCAGGAGCCTCGACGTCGCGGCCTCCGCGGCGGCAGAACAGGGCGCTGCGCGCGTGGCGTACTTCAGCAGCGTGCCGTACGTGCTGTCCATGCTCGAGGCCTCCAGCCCAGGGCTCGCACACCTGCAGCGGATGGAGATCGTCGGCGTGGGCGGCGCGGCGCTGCCGGGCGAGATCGGCGACCGGCTGGTGCGGCAGGGCGTGAACTTGATATCGCGCTTCGGCAGCGCGGAGTGCGGGTTCCTGATGAGTTCGCACAGAGACTACGCGAAAGACAGCGAGTGGCAGTATCTCCGGTGCAGCGAGGACGCGGCGTTCGTGAGCTTCGAGGCGCGCGAGGGAGGGCTGAGCGAGCTGGTGGTGCGGGTCGGGTGGCCGCACATGGCGAAGCGGAACCGGGGGGACGGGGCGTTCGCGACGGCGGATCTGTTCGAGGCGCATGCTTCTATTGCTGGCGCGTGGAAGTACCATTCGCGGGCGGACGCGCAGCTGGCGCTGGTGACGGGGAAGAAGTTCGATCCGGCGCCGCTTGAGTCCGCGATGGCGACTTCGGAGCTGGTGGAGGACGCGGTGATGTTCGGGAATGGCAGGCCGTATCCCGGCGTATTGCTGTTTAGGTCTGAGAAGGCGAGGGGGCTTAGTGATGGGGAGTTTGTGCAGGAAGTCTGGCCGGGGATTGAGAAGTTGAACGCTGAGAGTCAAGATCACGCGAGGGTGTCGAAGGGGATGCTGGTGCCCATGCCTGTGCTGGAGCAACCGCTCGAGAAGAGCAGCAAAGGGACGATCCTGCGCGGCGCGGCCGAGAAGCGGTTCAGTACAGAAATCGAACATGCGTACGACGATGCAGACGACGACGGCGAAACCTCCAACATCCCCGACGCCGCCCTCCCATCAAAAATTAAATCAATCGTCACGACAATCGCACCGCGCAAAGCCGAACTAACCGACACAACGGACCTCTTCTCCTACGGCATCGACTCAGTAGCCGGCATGCAGATTCGCGGCCGCCTGCGCGCGCTCCTGCCACCCTCCAACCGGGACCTGCCCATCACCGTCGTCGAAGACTACCAAACAGTGACCGGGCTGGCAGACTACATCCTCAAGCGGCGGCACGGGCAGGCCGTTGGGCAAGGCCAGGCCGACGCCGACGACGAGCTGGCGCTCATGAAGAGCCTCGTGGAATCGTACGGCAATTTCCCAGCATCGGCGAGCGAAGAAACGACAACGACAACGCCAACATCGACGACGGGCAAGGCCAACGTCAACGGCGACGTCGAAGACGACGGCAGAGACACCATCGTCCTGACAGGCGCAACAGGCGCCCTAGGCGCTCACGTGCTGGACCAGTACCGGTCGCTCGCGCGCGTGCGCAGGGTGTACTGCCTCGTGCGCGGGGCGAGCGCGCAGGCCGCCCGCTCGCGGGTAGCGAAAGCGTTGGCGGCGCGCAAATTGCGCGCGTTGGACAACGAAGACGACGGCCAAGGAGGAAAAGTCATCGTCCTGCCCGCGCAGCTGGCGGACCCCCGTCTCGGGCTCGACGACGAAACGTACAGACGGGTGGCCGCTGAGGCCACGGGCATCGTGCACGTCGCGTGGGCGGTCAACTTCCGGATGAAACTGCGCAGTTTCGCGCACGACAGCATCGGCGGGCTGGCGAACCTGATCTCGCTCGCGCTCGCGGCGCCTCGAAGCCAGCCCGCGCCGCGCGTAGCCTTCTGCTCCTCCGTCGCCAGCGTGATGGCGTACTCCTCCTCACCCATCCCAGAAGCCCTCGTCGACGACCCCGCGGCCGCGAGCGAGCTGGGCTACAGCCGGAGCAAATGGGTCGCGGAGCAAGTGTGCGCGCGGGCGGAGCAGCACCCGCGGCTCGCAGGGCGCGTCGCGGTGTTCCGCGTCGGGCAGCTGGCGGGGGCGAGCGACACGGGGGTGTGGAACGCGAAGGAGGCGTGGCCGCTGATGCTGAGCAGCGTGCGCGAAACCAACGCGCTGCCGGACCTAGGAGGTGAGGTGCTGGACTGGCTGCCGGTGGACGTGGCGGCGCGGGCGATGGTGCAGGGGGCGGAGCCCAGGATCGACGGCAGAGCACCGACGGGGCTCGAAGTCTACCATGTTGTGAATTCCCATGCGGGCCCGGCGTGGACTGAGCTTCTCCGATGGGTAAAGGAGAGGCGAGACTTTGAGACTCTGCAGCCGGCGGCGTGGGTCGAGAGGCTCGAGCGAGCGGCCGAGAAGGGCTCCCAGCACCCGGCGCTGCAATTGTTGGAGCACTGGAAACGGGCGTACAGTAGCGGCGGTGGCAGTCAGGAGGCGGAAGGCCAGAGGAGTGGTGTAGAGGAGGAGGAGGAGGCGGCAACGGCGGCAGCACCGACGGCGCGCAAGACGTTTGCCGTCCAGCGGTCGATAGAGAGGCTCCCAGCCTTACGCACGGTGGAGCCGGTGAGCGAGGCGTACTTCTCGCGGCTGTGGGAGTGGGTACAGCAGGAGGTGGTATAGGCTTGCTTATGCAGAATGCAATCTCCCCGCCACGAAGACTCACGGTCGCATATAGGAAGCTAGCTGAGGCTTATAGGGCGGCGCATCTATATGATCTGCCTGTATGCGGGGGAGGGGCGATGCTCGAAGGGCGGGCCAGTCCACGGTGGCGCCTCCACACGTGGTTTGCGGGGACGGATGTCTCAAAAGTGTTGACCACCGGGTCGGAGGCGGTGGTGTCGCGTTGAAACTCCTGCCACTGCTGGTTTTGGCGAGTGGTGACGGCGAGACGCGGTGCGGGCACGCGTGGTGTCTCACTCCGGCCGTGTGCTGGCTACGCGCCAGCCCGCGCGGTCACGCGTTTTTCGCTGGATGTCGGGAGGCTTGGTGCAACGGTGCGGTCCCGACTGGGAGAATGGAGCTGGACGTGCTCCTGAGGCTATTGTTTGCGATTGAGACATCTTGCCACCTTAACGTAACCTCACCTGTAAGTGGTATGTCGTGATGTAGTAGCGTGCCTGAGGTCCTGAGGTACGGAAGCACTATCCACCGCGGCGGCCCAGGAAGAAGTGGATGCGCGCGGCCTTAGGCTTTGGGGAGAGATCTCGGAACGCGGCGGCGCGCCGGCACTCACAAACTTGAGATGGAGACCCCTTGGGACCTGAGATGGACCCTTCACGCTGGCCGGCTGGCGACCTTTAAGCAGATCTACAGCACAGCATACCCAATTCACGATCGCTCTAAATCCGTCCGGCTGGACGGCCTGCATGCGGCCGAGGTCGAAGCAGGCCGGGGCGATATGCTTTTGGTGGGAAGTCTACGAAATTGCCATCCGCAACGCACGCCACCCACGCCACGCCATGCCACGCTGGGCAATTGGAGTGCAGCGTCGCCGGCGGGCGACCGCTCGCTCGTGTGCCATCGCTGGCCCTTGGCCCTACTGGACGGGCCGGCGGGAGTCGCCCGGCGGGATTAGGATTGGGATTTGGATTGGGATTGGACTGGAAGGCTTCGAAGTTCTAGGTGCCGGCTGGCCGGTATGCTGGCGTCGCACACAATCTTGGCCGCGGTGGAAAATGGCGCTCGCTCGTGGCAGGCCTGTGATAGCAGCGTTGATAGCGACGACGGGTGGCCGAGAAAGGCAGCTCGCCATCACGGTCCCTCTGACGCTGCTTGCGGTACACTGGCAGTCCGCGAACGACCGCCGAGCTCGCGGCGTGGCGCGCCGGGCGAGCGGTCGGTCGGTCGGTCGTCTGCACACGCAGCGCAATCTGCGGTATCGACGAGCGAACGAGTTACGACAGGTCAGAGATGACGGGCGGGTGGGCCTGGAAGCGAGTCGGGCCTCGCGCGGCGCGCGCACCGCCTCGCGGCTACCAGGCAAGGGTCCTACACCGCTGACTATTTTCCCCGGGCGTGCCGAGGACGCCAGAAGGCATTGGCAGAAGGGCGATGGATCATGGAAGGGTAGGCACTCGGACGGCAGTGCTAGGGATGTAGTGGTGGAGGGCAATTTGCGGGCGGGCGGCCGGGACGTAATGGAAAAGAAGGGCAGGACGGGGCGGCACTGGCGGTAGTGAGCGCTGCTGGCGGCGGTGGGAGCACGTGCGGCGCAGGCCCGTCTGATCTCGCTCGCCGGCGCCCGGCCTGAAGACAGCAAGCGTGCAGGCAGTGTGTGGGCAAGGCCGGCTTCTACAATGTTGCAAGGTTGCGGTGCAAGCGAGATGGCGATGGCTGCTGCCACCCCTGGTGAAGAGTGTGACAGCTGCGCGCCGGGCGCGTCAGACAGTCTGCCACGCTGCCTTGCCGGGCTCGCGCGTGTCGTAAATAAAGCACACTTTCTGTACCTGCAGCAGCTAACGCAGGAACGCGGCCGAGGGTGGTGCGGGTATGTAGGTACTGCGGGCGGGCTGTACTGTGAAGTACCGCAGTACCGAGCATGCCCAGGAATCGAGCGAGCCTGTCGGGATGTTTTGCCCACCCGCCCGTAGTGCGCCGGGCGAATGGTCGCGGTTGCATCAGCGCGCGGCACAGAAGGCCAGGGCTGGCGAAGGCTTGCAGCAGGGCACGAAGAGGGCACGGCTTCTGGTGACGCTGCGGCCTGCGCGGTACCTTGACCTCGACAGTCCGGTGCGTGCTACTGCACAAATCCCATCTAGCGAAGCGTGTCAAATCTCACACCACGCCCGCCCGCCCTCAGAGTAGTGCTCACCTCTCGCCATAGCTGGGGCAGGCTGGCGTCGCGTCTGGCCGTGTCGAGCCGTGTCGTTCCGCGCTGGCACCGCCGGGCATGTCTCAGGGCCACGTGACCCCGACGCGTCGAGCAGTGAGACAGGCAGTCCTTTCTCCTGCCTCGCACAACGGCGGTACTATAGCTGGCGAGCGCGCGTCCGCGGACCTGGTGGGATAGAGCTGGCGAGAGGCGGGCGGGCGGGGCTAAGACTCGGAGGGAGGGACAGTATGGACCGCAAGGTATATGCGCGCGTTATGCTGATCGCGAGGCCGACGATAAGGCAGCAGGCGATATGGCCCGGGTGCGTGGAGAGGGCGTCGAAAGACATCTGGTGTGTGTGGGCGGGAGGGTTTTGCCTGGCGGTGCCGGGGCTGCGCTTCGAGAAGAGCCGGCGCGTTTCAGGACGGCCCTTCGATCGGCACCACGACTTCTGGCCGCGCTGCGCCTCCGCCTCTTCTCTTGCGGCCAGCTGGGGATGCCAGAGAAGCTGCGGCGGCGCGCCGTCTCAGCAGCAGGAGGGTTTGTTTCAAGTGCGCGATGCAAGCCGTGGGCGGCAGGCGAGGCCAGGTGCGCGATGCCTGATACTTTCGCTACTCCACCTGCGTGTTTGGAGTACCAGTATAGCAGCACTTCCAATCTACACACCACCGCCGCTGCAGTCCAGTAGTACCGACGACTCGACACGCTCCACGCTGGTCGCCGTGGTGAGCGAAGACGGCAGACGTTGGCACGTTGGCTGCTGATCCGATGACGCGGAGGCGACGAGGGCGGACAGGCTCACAGACACGGCGTCTCACAGCGTTGGCGAATCCCGGCCGTTGTCGGCAGTGCAGGACTGGACTGGAGTGGGCTGCCCTGTACTGTCAGCGTCGAGACACGCAGCTGGTGATGCGTTCAGCGTTGCGTTCAGCGTTCAGCGTTCAGCGTCCAGCGTTCACAGCGGCTTTCTACGGCAGAGAGGGAGAGGGTGGCCTTGTGCTGCTCGAGCGCCCTCGAACGCCAACGATAGGCTGGACCGCTCGCGCCCGGCGAGCCAGTGTGCCACTCCGGACGCACGGCAGCCCACGAGTAATCGTCGCGGGCTGGGTGATTGATTTCTGCTCGCGTGCGCCGCCAGCAGGAATTATTGGCATCAGCACCAGCAATCGTCAGCGGCCAGTGGCCCTCCTCCTCCTCCACCAACCGCATCACCACCGCGCTGGCACACCCACTGCGCGGGCTGTGGTGAATCGTCGGCGAAATCTGCGGACTGCCCATCGTCAATCACAGCGGCCGGCACGAATCATCAGTGCGGTGCCCATGACTGGCAGGCTTCGTCGCGGCGCGGGCGGCTAGAGGCTTCCGCGCACACCAACCCGCGAGCTGTCTGTAGACAGTGTAGAGCTACTGGAGTTGGGCTAGAGTAGGCGTGTAGGGTCACCTGCGCGGTGCCATGATTATTTCGGCGGCCGCCTGCTCTGCTCTGCTCGCCCGCGGGCTGCCGATCCGCTGAATGACGAGAGGTGCGCTGCGCTATTACAGGCGCGAACTTCGGCAGGCCGTACGGGCAGGACGCCACCACCAAGGTGCCGCCGGGCGCAGGCGGACCACTCATCAGGCTATACTGCTGCTGCCGCTGCTGCACTGCAGGCTGCTGCAGGACGGGATAAGTGTCGTCTCGCCACTGGCGGAGAGGCAGGCCCGAAGGCGGGTGGACGTGTCTGGCAGGTACAGTATGTAGGTCGCCACACAGCAGGACTGGAAGTCTGGTAATATAGCGGTGGTATGCGTGAGGGCATGCAGGCCGCGCAGCACCGCCTACCGTGTACTGTAGATAGGTACACACTACTGTAGCGGGCGACGGAAGCACACAGCGCCAGCAAAGGCACACATCATCGACGGCACCAGCGGAGGCACACCACACGCAGCAGCAGCAGAAGCACACCACACACAGTACCAACAGAAGCATACATCGCGCCGCCCGCAGGAATACCTACCTAGTACCGGCCGACACGCACACCTGGCCTCCACCACCCTGCCAGAGCCTGCCTCTTGGACTGCCTTTTCGACTGCCCTCTTCGACCAGCACTTCTGACACGCACAATCACCCCTCGAATCATGGACGCAGGCGACGATCAGGGCGCACCGACTGGCCGACTAGCGCGTAAACCTGGCCTTCCGTTCCTGCAGGCGGAGTGGAGTGAGGTGTGTGTGCGCGGTGCGGTGGCAGTGGGTGGATGGCCCGGGTGGCAGCGCCAGACGCGCCCGAGCGCAGCCCAAGCGCAGCGCCAGGCGCACCTCTCCCGACCTCCCCAGGCCCCACCCGCGGGTGCGCGCGCCTTGAGTCGCGCGCGGGCCACGCAGCCACCAGGCCGCGCTAGCCATGCACGCCCTCGTACCTGGCTAGTCCCGAACGGGCGCGCGCCGCCGATCGCTGCCCGCCGCGCGCGCGCCTGTTCCCCATCCTGCCCACCTGCCCATCCTCGCCTCCAGCGCCCGTCCAGGGTTTATCAACCGCGGCGGCCTGCCCTTTGCTTCCTTGCATTCTTCTATCATCGTCATCCTTCTCTTCGTTCCACCCTGCTTCCTTCTTTCCAGCAATTAATCTCACATCCCGGCACGAAGCCACCCCCGAAGCGCTCCTCTCATTCCTTTCGAGGGCCTTCCCACTGCCACCACCACACCACCCACCATCCCACGCCTCGCCGTGTGACAGTCCTTCCTTGACACCACCATTGCTACCTATTAGACGCCGGACTCCGCAGTCCCCGTTGACGCCAACAACCGTACATACTCCGTACAGCGCCGAATACCTGTGTAATTATCGATCCCGACGTCGACATCGACATCGACCAACCGCCATCCGAAACATCGACCTCACTTCTGGATCACGCCCGCTAACCTGATTCCGAATCACCCAAACGTCAGTGGACCCTTGAACGCCGGCTCTTTGGGACAGCTGTATCTGACTCCACGCAGCAGCACAACCACACCACAATGGAATACGCCTCGCACACAACGCCCCCGATGGGCCAGTCGCAGTTCTACTACTACACCCCCGACAACCGCGAGCAGCAGAACGTGCATTACCCGCAGCAGCCCCGTCACATGTCCGCCGCTTGCGTCCAGTCGAGCCCCGAATACATGATGCACTACCAGCAGCCCGTATACCACCAGCGTCCCCAGTCCGCCGGCCCTCAGATGCAGTACGCCCAGCAGCCGACCTACATCTCCCACGCCATGCTCACTCCCGACGCCTCGCCCCGCGCCCACCACCACAAGCCCACCATCATGCTCCCCCAGAACATGATGCCCATCGACACCAGCTGCAACTCGTACTTCCCTGCCACCCCGACTCTCTCCGCGTCTGGCAGCTTCAGCTCCGTCGACAGCCCGCCTTCCAGCGGCATGCTCTCCGCTCCCGTCAGCGGCATGCTCTTCAACAACCCCATGATGGCCAGCTTTCCCGTGGTGAAGGAGGGCTGCGAGGAGGAGGTCTTCTCTGAGGTCCTCGCCGGTGGTGACTGGTCTGGCTCCCCGCCCATGACTCCCGTCTTCCTCCAGTCTGGCAACAACTCCGTCGACGGCTCCTACCACCTCACCACCGGCAACGCACAGACCGTCTCTCCCTCGCCCTCGCCCGTCCCCAGGTCCGTGGCTTCCGAGAACGACGTCTGCGACCCGAGGAACCTCACCGTCGGCAACGTCGAGTTCCCCACCCTGCCCACCTTCTGCACCGCCGAGGACGACAACATGCTCAAGGGCAACATGCCCATCCAGCACGAGGCCCAGCCCATGATCGCCAACCCCGCCGACATCTCCAACTTTGGTGGCCTCCCCACCTTCGAGCTTCCCTTCGAGCTCGACGTTGAGGACGACTTCTCCGGCTTCGCTTCCTACGCCGGCCCTGAGAACATCAACTTCAACGGCAGCAAGCGTCAGCGTCTCGACATGGCACCTGGCCTCGTCGAGGACGACGGTTTCTTCTCCGAGGAGAGCTTCAGCGATGAGGAGTTCGCCAGCGGCAGCTTCTCCCCCGCCACCTCTCAGTACTCCGTCCCCGAGCTTTCCGCCGCCGCCGTTGTCAAGCCCAAGCGCAAGTGCGGCAAGAAGTGCGACGCTCCCACCCACCTCCACCAGACCGCCGAGTCCTCCGAGAACACTGCTGTGCAGGTCTCCGTCTCTCACACCGAGGGCTCCGAGGCTCCCGAGTCTGCCGTTGGCACTCCCTCCCAGGGCGGCAACCCCTCTCGCCGTGGCCGCAAGCAGTCCCTCACCGACGACCCTTCCAAGACCTTCGTCTGCACTCTCTGCTCCCGTCGCTTCCGTCGTCAGGAACACCTCAAGCGTCACTACCGTTCCCTCCACACCCACGACAAGCCTTTCGAGTGCACCGACTGCGGCAAGAAGTTCTCCCGCTCTGACAACCTCAGCCAGCACCAGCGTACCCACGGTGCCGGCACCATGGTCATGGGCGTCCTCACCCAACCCACTGAGGCCCACATGCACCAGCCTATCGAGAGCGTCAACGGTGGCGACAGCGGTCGCATGATCACCCCCAAGAGCGAGCAGGCCTACCACCAGCTTCCCCAGCAGCACCGCGTCTCTCCCGACTCGGCCGAGATGGGTGCCATGCTCTTCGACATGGCCTCCCAAGTCCACGGCTCCAGCAGCAGCAGCGTCGGCAGCTACAGCGACAACGACCTCAGCCCGTCCGGCAACAAGGAGGCGGCCAAGAAGCGCAAGAGGGACGATTAGAGTTGATCTCACCCATCTCTTTCCTTCCTCTTGAGCCTTGCTTCCTCAATTCCTTGTTTTCTTGCCACGAACCTTAACGCCGTCATGCTGGGGATACCACCATAGAAAGGGGGAATCACTTCCCAAAAAAATCTTCTACCACAACGGGACTTGGAGTCAGTCAGTCAGTCAGCTGCGCCACCAGAGCACACCGGAGTCTTCTTCCACACCTTGGGACGCGAGAACCAGAACCTCGCCTGCCACCAACCAACAACTCACACCTTCTTACCTTCTCCACGATCGCTTTTGTATTACTACCACCTTTTAGTCACTGGGTTTCGGCTTTCTGTTTGGAGATACCTCTTTTCATTCGCCATCTTTTTTTTGCTTGCGATTTATTGCTGGAATCTATCCGGAAGGAAAAAGGGAACAACGATGCGATATCCTGCCTTTTGCCTTTGCCTCTGCTTATCTTGTTGTAAACACCACGCCCGCCCTCTGCTTGTTCGCTCGCTCGCAAGCACGGTTTTCTCTTCTTTCAGCAAACTTTTTCTTTTCTGTTCTTGTTTATGGAGGGGAGGAATCGGACTTGGGAGGAGAAGGAGACCCCGCGCTATACCTGACGCCGTTACCGCTGGCCGGACCCGCCGAAGGTCGTGGGACTTTCTTCTTCTTTCTAAAGCTGCGCGGCTCGTCCGCTGTTCCTGCCCTGGGAGAGAGAGGGCGGTTTGTACGTACATGTAATGGGATATATGCATCTCATATACCTGCCGACTTTGGATATATGGAAAAAGGACAAGACAAGACGAACAAACATTACAATGCAATGCAAATAAGACAATGGGACGATTCCTCCATACCAATTGTTCTCTTTTCGCTCCGCTCTTTCAAAGTGTCGAGTCTGCCTGCATGTGTGTGTGTGTGTGTGTGTCAACGACTTCCACCACCACCACAGCCCGACCGGCCAAGCCTCCTCGCCGCACTCGCCACGCCTTGCGAGCTGCCCTGCTCTGCTACCTGTGATGAGGACCTCTATCCACCCGTCCAGTCTACCTGCACACACAAAGCCATCGCGCTAGCAGACACACTTACGTGTACACGTACATGTACCCGTCTGTCATCGCCCGCTCCGCTCCGCCCGCGCCGCGGCTCCGGGCAAGATACACTACTGTGGCAAGGTTGGAAAGCAGCTATAGCGACAAGACCTATATGCATCCTTGCTGCGCAAAGCGGGAGATGCGCCGTGCCGCTCCGAGCCGCCTGCCGAGCCGCCTCGGGGAAATACGTGCATGCATGCGCATGCATGCATATACATAAAGACAGGGCACTATAGGCAGGCGGCTGAGCACTACTATACATGCACGGCGTCGACTATAGGCACCTGCACGAGGGACGCGGACTGGAATTACAGTTTCCCTTGCCCTCGGCCTGCTCGGGCATTTCTAGGACGCAGGGCAGGGCATGCTATATCGCGCGCGGCGGGCGCTGGGCGCTATTGCAGCGCGGTGCTGGGTTCAGGGGTTTTGTTGTTTCTTTCCGTTCCGTTGGGGAGATCGTCTGTGCAGTAGCAGATCCTGGGGTTGGGGAGGTGAGATCGGGTGCTGGGAGCCGAGAGCGAGGTACGGGATTGGTATTTTGCCCTGGGGGCTGATATTGGGTGGGTGGCGGCGGAGACGGGGTGCTGGCCGGCTGGGTTCTGTCACTGTCAGGGTTGTTGATGGCTTGCTTGCTTTGCCGAGCTGGGTGTGGAGGGTGCTATTCTTGGTTTCCTGCGGCTGCGACACATGACGGTTGTGTAGGCGAGGGTAAGACTATGGCGAGGCGGCTGTGTCTTAGTCTTGCTCTTGGAGGTTTCGGGCGCGGTTGGCTATGCTATAGGTGGTGGAAGGCGTTGGGTTCGAGAAGACGTCATGGTAGGCGCGCGTCTTGGTCTTTCGCAAGCTGACCGTTCTCCATCGTTTTCGCAAGGAGTGCGTATAGCCGACGGGGTTGGACATGACATTTGGCAATTTTGACAGGGAGCTGGAGGGTCTTGTCGGTGATGCTTTGAAATTCTTTGGTCTCTGGTCTGTTGCAGGGACCCCTGCTCATCGTTTTACTCACAGATGAGAGACAGGATTGCTTCAGCCGAAGAAATGCTCATGCGATGCAAGACCCGAAACCCTGTATGAATGGAGGAGTATGCCTGCATTCGATCACTGAGTGCAAGTTAATCTCTCAGGTCGAGAAGACGAAAAGAAACGACGACCGCAGAGACGGCCACTGAGCTCTATTCGTTATTCGTCATTCTGTTACACGAATGCGTTTTCAAGGCGTTTGCACCCTTCACTCTATTATTCTAACGTCCTGTTCATCGATCATCGATCCCGCTGTGAATAGAAACAAACGCCAAGACGTAGCAGGTGGGCTTTGCCGTGTCTTTCGCTCGCAGAGTATTGTCTTCCTTGAAAATGTAGCGATGGCCTACGGCGATGAGATCTCTCTTCATGACTGCCTTTCCAGCACTGGAAATTGCACGAAACATGTGTGAACGTATGCAAGAGAATCACATTGCTCATTCGTCGTATTGAGAATGGCGAGAGATTGGTATTCAACACAATTGACTGAGGTGCTGGATCTATTGCGAATCTGGTGCTGTTGCTGAATTCTTGACAAATACTCATCTCTTGTTCTCACGAGATCCGGGGCAAGAGATGCTACTGCCATCATGCCATCCTCCAATCCGTGAAGCACTACTTCCACAAAACGAAGATTTTTTCAGATTTCCGACTTGTTGCACAAATGAGCCATTTGGACCTACCGCTGGACGTCTGCAACCGCAGAAGGAGTAAATTGGATGCATCTGGTACTGGGTGAGACCAGACAGCTAGTAGACGCTTTGGTGCCGTCACGGATGCAATTGGGGCAAACAGCGAGTGCACTCTGGCAATTGCAATATTGGTCGGCCGCACCAAGTCGGCCATAGAAGATGGCGTCTGTGACAAGTGAAATTCTTCCATTCTCAGCAGGCCGTCGGTGAGAGTCATCGAGCAGGTCGTCCGGAAAGGCAAGCTTGTCGTTGTTTTACCAAATGTATGGATCTGTGATGAACGATCATACAGGGATCATTACAGAATGGGCAGATATCGAAGTTTCCGTAAGAAATGTTGACTTATCATTTACCGCTACATCAAAAGAGCCATTGCTTTCACAGGCTTCACCCAGCCGCTTAAAAGATCATCAATGAAGGCTTTCAACATGTGAACAGTGACCCGCCTTGAATCGTCTTCTTAAAGCAATTCCAGGATCTGGCTAGATCGCCAGCCTCTATGACAAGGGCTGTTCTGGGCGGTGTTTCGGCTTCATCACCCTCGATGCCACAGACCTCTGCAAGACGCTTGAGACGATGTGAAGGCCATGTCTAGGACCTGCAGTTGCAAGCTCGTCTCGTGACGTCTTTCAATCGATGTGCGGATCTCGAAACCAAGTGAGTCGCAGATTGTCATGTTCCAACAACGTGTTTCACAATTGCATCAGAGGAAGCGTAGCAGAAAGACATCGGCAACGGCCAGATGCGGAGTTGGAGTGATGAAGTTCCCGAAGCCCAGCTTCGATTTCCCTGATTCGTGCCTCAGGCATCCTAAATTCCTGCCTCACAGCCGCCGCTGCCAAGCCCCAAAATTCAACCTCCGCACTGAGGCTTCGAGCCAGGCTGGAAGCACTTTGCGCAGGCGAAAGTTCGACGACCGTACTCTCCCCATCGACGACGACATCGACCAACGACCGCCACGATGCCCCAGGAAGTCAAGCAGAAGTCCGGCATCGCCACCGGCCTCAACCGCGGCCACGTACGTCCACCCCGAATATCTTGTTGTCGCACGCGACCGAGTGGAGGAGCAGAATGAGATTGGAGGATTGGAGGGTGCATCGAGATGGCAAATGGAATGGAACACTGGCTGACCGGGCTTGCGTGTATACAGAAGGTCACCCCTCGCCAGGTGAAGCCCCGTGTCTCGCGCACCAAGGGTCACCTCAGCAAGCGCACCGCTTTCGTGAGGGATGTTGTGAAGGAGGTTTCTGGGTACGGACCACTACCCCATGCCATGCCACCATCAGCAGGCACACCACCTGCCGGACCTGGCGATATCCTGGGCATACACTAACACAGCACAGCCTCGCCCCCTACGAGCGCCGCGTTATCGAACTCCTCCGCAACTCCAAGGACAAGCGCGCCCGTAAGCTCGCGAAGAAGCGCCTCGGTACCTTCGGCCGTGGCAAGAGAAAGGTCGACGAGATGACCAGTGTCATCGCCGAGAGCAAGCGTGCCGGCCACTAAGCGGTTGGTGTGTTTGGGGATTGACGATCAATTTGGGAGAGGTGTTTGCTATTGGGGTGGAACCTGCTACAATGTATCGGCGTCAAAATGGCAATGGCACGCTCGGTCCGGTCCACGGACGGGCTGGGGGGAGCCTTTTGATACAGCGAATGAAAAGACACAATGCCTGTTTTGAGCGTTTGATACTTTTTGAGACAACAGCAAGGAAAAAAGACATGGCACGCCTCTTCCGAAACGAATTGACATGCAAATATTTTGTCTCATGGTGGATATTGTCATGGTAAATTGAGTTGAATGCTGACCTTACTGCTGGCTTGAGCGACTAGAACGACACTGCCCGCGAGCATTCTGGCTCGGAGTCCGCTGTATGATCGCCAGATTGCAGACACTCAACGTCTTCGGCAGCACTGATTGGAAGCCTTGAAAGACTCGAAATACACACCAGCACACCCGGACATCCCTACCGCAATGGCGAGGTCTAGGATATTTCCATTGCCGCCATTGGCATGACCACCCTCGCATTCTGGCCTCGTCGATGCATCCAGCGTCCGCAAATGTCGGAAGTCTATGCATTGGCAAGGAGGGCTTCGGCAACCAGTCCATTGGAGACCGCCTGATCTCCAATTTGGCAGATGAGTGGTCATGGCCAGTCTTCCATGGAGCAGCGTGCAGTGTTGCTGATGAACGGGATGACCTCTTCACGTGGACCTACTTACGAGCAAACCACTGGATCACAGCCTGCAGGATCGCTTCCTCAACACCATATCGTGTCAGTACTCCAAAGCTTCGTGTCGTGTTGTGCTATGCCGTGTTGTGCTATGCAGAAAATATCCATACCATGCGTCTGACCATACCTCGCGGGATTCATACCTGATCTATTAATCATGACTATAAACCGCATGGCTCTAAATGCAATTAAACGCTCATTTTGCCCACCCATTCCTCACAATCATCCAATTGCAACACCACCCATACAATGCTCTACTCGCCCTGCTCATCGCCAAACTTCTCCAACTTGCCCATCGCCTTCTTCTCACCCGTGTCACCCACAAGGCGCAGTCTGTCAATTCTTGTCTTCTCGCTCTCCTTGTCGTTGTCCACGACAAAAACGACCAAGCTAGAGATGTTCTGAAACTTAACGAACCGCAGCTCCACCTTCGCAGTCCCCGTCTTCTCATCCCAACTGTCCTCGCCAATCTCAATCGTCTGCGTCGCCGGCTCACCATCCGCCTCGTCGAAACCCAGCGTGTGCGATCGGTTCGTGTACAGCCTCAGCGTCTTCGGCCTGCCCACCTCCTCCTCGCCACCCTCCCCAGGCACCGACGTAACCTGCAGCGTGTGCAGCTTCATCGTGCTCTGGAACGGCACGAACAGCATCATCTGCTCGTCCGTGTCGCTCTCGATGTAATCCTTCTTTCCCGCCCCTCCCAACGCGCTCGGCTTACCACTCTCAAACACAACCCGCGCCCCGCCCGCCTCGCTGTCCAGGTTCAAAAAGTCCAGGTTCAACTGGTCCACCGCCTCCGTCACATCGCCATAACCCCTCGGCAAGCTCGCGCCCAACCACCCCGCGCCGCCCGCCTGCGCAGCACTCGCACTCGCGCTCGCCTCCGCCTCCGCGCCAGCACTGCTCGCCTCGGCCGCCAGCTCGCGCACCGCCTTATCCAGGGCTTTCAGGTCGGCGCCCTTGATGCGCTTCGCCTCGCGGCCGGATTTGAAGACCATGAAGGTCGGCATGGCAGAGATGTTGTAGGTCTGGGCGATCTGGCGCTGCTCGTCGACGTTGACTTTGGCGAAGGCGAGGACGCCCGGGCGCGTGAGCTGGGCGGCGAGGGCTTCGTAGGCGGGCGCGATGGCGGCGCAGGGGCCGCACCAGTCGGCGTGGAAGTCGACGACGGCGATGCGCGTGCTGGAGAGGAGGGTGGTGAAGTGTTGGGGGGAGGTTATGGGGGTTGGTTTGGCCATTTTGGTGGGTGTTGGTTGTGTCGGTTGGGTTTGTTTGTTGGTAGACTTGGATTTGAAATGTTCCGAGTTTGGTGTAGAGCCTTCCCGAGTCTCCTTGTCGTCTTCGCAGGCTGTAGGCAAGAATTGTTTGTCGTCAAAAGCGGTGTTGGACGTCAACCAGCCAGCGGGGCGAACGACGTCTCGTCATCGCGAAACGTTTGCCCTGACGCGGGGCAGCAGCAGCAGCGGCAGCAGCTCGCTTGGCTGCCTGATGGCAGCTCCAGCACAGCAACACCTCCCGCCCGTCGGTCAGCCAGCGAAACCCATCGAAACAAACCACCTCACCTGCCACTCGCACGTCACATCACGATTACCTAATCACCCACCCTCACACACAGCAGCAGCAGCATGCCCTCTCACTAAACCACATGCCCACCGCCGCCAACAAAACCGATCTCACAGGCCTAGCGCTCACCCGCACCGAACGCATCCTCGTCGTCGCCCTCAGCTACGTCTACGTCGCGCCCATCCTGCTCGCGCACGGCAAAGCGCTGCTCGATTTCTTCCGCGGGACGGCCGCCGAGGCTAGGAGGCAGATCGCTGACGAGGAGAGGGTCAGGAGAAGGCTGGAACGGCGCGAGCGCGCGCAGAGGATTGTCAGAGAGGATTGGGAGAGGAGGGTTGGGGCCGGGGACGTGCTGCCGGACGTTTAGGAGCAAAGAATTGGAAAAGGGAGAGGATACCAAGCAAGCAAGGAAAGGAACGAAAAGGAAAGATGTCCGCCTCAGTCTTCGTCATCGACGCCGCGCTCAAGCGGACCGTCGTCAAAGTGACGCCCGGCAAGGTGCTGAGCGAAGTGCTGGAAGAGGCCTGCCGGGCCAAGAAGCTCAATCCGGACGAGTACACGCTCAAGACGCAGAACAACAAGCCCGTCGATCTCTCGCAGCCGTTTCGGCTCTCTGGCCTGACGGCCGGCGCGAAGCTGCAGTTGACGCAGGCGAGTCGGTCTACGGGCGTGGTTTCTGTCGCGCTGCAGCTGCCTGAGAGTGAGGGAGGGGGAAGGTTTACGGATAAGTTCCCGAGTAATACGTCGCTGTGGCAGGTGCTTAGGAAGTTCGAGGAGGGCGTGGCGGGACAGGCGCAGAGGAAGCTGAATTTGACGCAGCGTGGTGTCCCGTCGGACAGTTCTGGCGCAGGACGACTGCTGTACGAGCAGCCTTCGCTGAACCTGATGAGCAGGAGTGTGGAGAGTTTTACAGATTTGCAGAAGACGCTGGCGCAGCTGGGGATGAACGGCGGCAGCATTCTCATGAGGCTGAGCTTCAAGAATAGCGGACAGCCGTTGGAGGAGGCCATGACAGATATTTCTGGATACTTCAAGTCGGTGGAGACTGGTTCTGCTGGTGGTGGTGCGAGCGAGACAAAGGAGGCACACGGAGCTCACGCTGCTGGAGATGGATCGTCGTCGAGCGCGCTGAATGCTGCCGCGGACAATGCAGGTGCTCCATTGGAAGGTGAAGCTGGCCCGGAGCCGAACGATGAGGACGTGGAGATGACACCTGCACCTCCCGTGGCGCCTGTGGTTGAGGACGACGTGATAGCATCCTCATCAGAGACGAACACGCAACCGCTGGCAGCACCACCAACACCACAGCAAAACATGTACAACGGAGTCTCGGTCTACCGCGCACCCTCCAACAGCACCCCAGCCGCCGCGCTCGAAGAAGACGACCCATCCACCTTCGAGCCCAGCATCGCCCACGCAAAGGCCCACCAAGCAGCGCTCGAGCGCTCCGGGCGCAACACGCGCCTCCTCTCGGACAAAGAGCTCGAAGAGCAGGAAGCGCAACGCCAGGCCGCGCTCGCGACAGTGCAGACCGTGACCGTCCGCGTCCGCTACCCGGACCAGAGCATGATCGAGACGACGATGCACGCGTCGGAGAACAGCGCAGACCTCTACCAGAAAGTGCGCGACACGCTCACGCACGCGACGGAGCCCTTTGAGCTGAGGTTCATTGGCAACAAAGGCAACCAGAGCCTACCGGACGACGTGGGCAAACGTCTCGTGCGCGACTTTGGTTTCAGAGGGAAGGTGCTCGTCACGTTCGCCTGGCTGCCGGAGGCGTCTTTGCAGGCTCGGCAGGCGCCCGCTCTGAAGGACGAGTATCGCAGCCACGCGCAGGACCTCAATGTAGACCTGTCTGCTTTCCGCGCGAAGACGGAGGACGGTGGCAGCTCATCGACTGCGGCGCAGAAGCCTGAGGCAGCGAAGAAGGAGGGCAGTGGGAAGGGCAGAGGAGGCGACGTGGAGGCGAAGATGAAGAAGTTCTTGGGTTTCGGGAGGAAGTGAGGTGGATTTACTGACGGTAGACCTTCTGGCACCGCACGGCGTTAACGGACATACGAACTTTTGTGAGCGTTTCGAATCGGGCATGGGCAGGCGAGAGGGACGCCGGCGGCATTCAAGCATACAATTGATGATGAGAATAATACAAGCTCTCACTAAGGTATTTGACGGGCCGCCCGCTACTGAAGTGCAACGCAGACACTATCGACTCGTGACTCGCGCGGTGAGGATTAATTAAGTATTTGGCCGAAATTTGCTTGTCTGCCCCGGGTTGCGCGTACCGCAATCTCGAAGGCGCGCCGATCTGCAGGTAGCGGCGGGTGGAGGCGGCGCCACTCAGCCAGCAAACGCCTGTGCCTGAAGAGCCGCAGTCTGCGCATGCGTCAGCATCACCTGTTCGTCTATCGTTTGCGTGTACTGTATCTTTCGGCACTTCCTATAGCCGGTGCACAACGATGCACAGCGATACCCGGCGCGTGGCTGTACAGCAGGTACATCAACAGCGGTACCTCACTAAACGCAGCGCAGCTCTCGTAATCCACTTGACCCGTCCACTCCCGCGCGCCAACTCAATCCGACTTTCTCAGACGGTGACGTAGCCGTCGCTCAGCAAAATTGCCCATGACGCCGTCCCTTCGATGGCGATGCGACGACGCTACCACCAGATCTGCCCGCCCCGACTCCCCCAGACGTCGACAGACCTGACCTCCAACCTCACCTGGTGCCGACCACAGCCATCCTCGCCGCCTGCCCAGCTCCAGGCTGTGTCTGCTCGTCGTCGTCGCTGCACCGCCGCAGTGAGAATACGTCAACTCCCTATCTCCGGCAACCTCTCGCGCCGGCTCCGCGGATTTGCGACTCCACGTGCGAATAAATAAACAGGCTTGAAAGCCCACCGCCAGCGCGACTGTTTCGCGACGACGCGCAACGCATCGCATCGTAGCAATCATGTACGGCCTTTCATACTGGTTCATCCTGCTCTTCGCGGGATGCGTGTGGCTCGGTATGTCGTGTCGCCTCGCGTTCGAGTTCAAGCATCACCTCTAACAATTTCACCACACAGGCACCCTTCTCGCAATGCTAGGCGTCTGGGTCGCGCAAGGCTCGCCCGGATACCCATGGGACAACCCAGGCCAGCGCATCATGTTCATCTCGACCATCGGCGCGACGGGCTGGGGCAAGCCGCTGTTCATCGCCGGCAGCGCCGTCATGGTCGTCTGTTTCAACATCGCCTTCTGCGCCGAGCGCTGGCTGCGCCACAAGGGCCGCCTCGTCATGAACTACAGCAACTGGGAGAAGTTCCTGTCCGCTGCTGCCATCTTCTTCGCCATCATCGGCGGTTTCGGCTTGATCTTCTTGACTATCTTCGACACTCGCCGTTATCCTAGCGTTCACCAGGCCATGCTCGCAGTCTTCATGTAAGCCTGTCTGAAATCTTCCTCACCCCTCTCACAAATCACTGACACTTCTCTCGCAGCGCCGGCTACGTCATCTCCGCCATCTTCATCTGCGCCGAATACCAACGCCTCGGCATCAAAGCGCGCGAGCACCGCGTCCTACGCGCCTCCTTCTGGATCAAACTGACCTTCATCCTCGTCGAAGCGGCCCTCGCGATCGCCTTCGGCGTAACCCAGTACGTCGACCGCATCAACCCGGCCGCCATCCTCGAATGGGTCATCAGCCTGATCTACATCTTCTACGTCTGGAGCTTCATCATCGACTTCCTGCCCGCGGTGCGCACGCGCAACAAGCAGGACCGCTTCGGCCCGCCCGTGCGCGCCGCCGACGACGAGATGGCCATGAACACCCAGGCCGGCGGCAACTTGATGGGTGGCCCGGTCTATACGGCTGGTGGGCACTACGGGGATGCGTCGAGCAACGGGAGCAGTTTGCCCATGCAGGAGCCGCCGAGGAATGTGCCGGCTTCGAGGAATTTCTGAAGGGAGTTCGGATCGTGAAAGAGGAGGGAATTGGTTAGAGTGTTTGGGAAAAAGTCTTAAGGGGGGGCGGATTTTCCTTTTTTTTCCTTCTGTTATGAAATATAATCTTGCATAGAAGCCGAAGAGGATAAAAGAGGGAGAGGTGTGAAGAGAGAGAGAGCCTAGGACCAGGCTAGGTGTACATATCGGTCGGTCGGTGGAACGTTTGGTCGGTCGGTCGGCTGCTGCTGTTGTGATGATGATACCAATTTGCTGGGATTTTGGTTTGCGATACTTTTTCTCTTTTTGTTACACTATACATGCATATACACATCAACGTCAGTTACACTAATTACTTATTCTTGGAGACGCACGGTTGGATTTTTCCGATGAAGCGTGATGAGGAGACTGGTCGATTCGTTTTTGTCGATGTTCTCAGGCGGGAAGGGAGTGGGAGATGGTGGGGTGGTCGATGTTGAGGATGAGGGGTGGGAGAGAAGGGGAAGTAGGATTCTAGGATATGCCGGGTCAGGGATGTTGGGAAAGCGGGTATGATGTTCTACTGGTGTGGGAAGTGCAGATGAGAGGAGGAGAATAAGAAGATGTAATGGTGATAACGAGAAGGTAAGGACGTGAGGACATGTGAGGACTGGTCAAGACGTGAAGACAGGGTGAGAACGTGAGCATGAAGATATTCATGCTTCCTTCCCAACGTTGAAGACTCACCTCTCTCGGATCTCATCACGACCTCATCGCGACATGGGATAGTTGAGACGCCCTCTCTCTAGACCAAAGATGGATCCTTACTCAAAAAACGGTTGTCGCACGCTGGTGACCTGGACGGAAGCCAAGGTGCGGAGGCTGTCCGACTTCGCGTGAGAATCACAAACACTTTGCAAAAAATGCACATCACTCGCAGCATCTTTTCTCTCCATCAAGCAGGATATGTGGGACGCAAAATCAATATAAGAATCGGAAAATCTGTACCATGGGTATCGCCACGAATCTCGACGAATCTCATCGCTTGCCTGCTAGCAGGAGCAATGGCCAGGGGCAGTGGCCGGGCGCCGTGTCACGTACAATACTCTGCATTATAGTCTCGAAAGGATACTCAATGGCTCGGCTGCCCTGGAACGGGAACAGATGATTCGAACATGGGATAGTTCTGACCTCTCTCCGTGCGCAGAGTGCCCAGCGTCACGCCTTAGCCACATGTAAGGTTTCGACCTCATTGCAGATGTTCAGTATAGTAAATGGGGTGTGTGTGAGGACAGGAGCCGTTTCGACACTTGGAGTCGAAAATCTCTCTTCTGCGCGAAATCCAACGAGACCAAATTAGGTACTCCCTACTGACATACAACCATGACCGGATGAACCAGCAGCAAGCTAGCCTTTCAGACCCCTGCAAGCTAGAATCTTGGCCTGATAACCTTCTTTGCCTGGAAAAGCTTCGCCATGTGATGTCCCTGCTGGCATTTAGCGGCTCTTCTTCATATGCGCAGGCTCCACGAACAGACGAACGGTCTGCCACATATAAGAAGACGAAGGCGGCCAATCGGCGATTGCCAAGGGATTCCCTTATTCATGCTGGTTCATGGAACTGCAGACCCGCCAGAGACGAGACATCACCTTCCAGGCCAGCGTTGACAGGTATACATACTCACCGACAGCTGCAGCCAAGCACTGGCAAGCATGCCCAAAAATGCATCATTTTTCTTCAAAGTTGTATCGAGGAAGCACGACTTTGAAACACCATGGAAGCAATGGCTCACACTTGGGCAGCGGTCAAACACTCCCTTAACGGGCAGCGGTTGTCCAAAAAGCAAAAACATACAACAGGCGGGATTCCCAGATGGTCACCCACTCTAGTACTAGTCGCCCGGTTCAGTGCTTATGTATGGCAGAGCGGACGGGATGCCCAGTTTTCACTGACCTGTGGTCGTATGTGTTAGACTTAATTGATCTATTGGATATGGAGTATGACTAATTTAGGAAAGCAGCTCTCGATAAGATCGTCCACCGGCTGGGAACAACGCAGACTCGCCAGGACGAACGAAAATCATTGCATGTGAGTTCGCAGCTCAGTTTTTAGCCTGAGTTCCGATCTTCGTTCCTGAGCTTGCTCATTACGTGAGTGGGCGCGGACTCGAAATCGACATCAGCTTCACGGGTCGGACAAAATCCCCGCACGGAGAATAAATTCCCCATGGGAGTGGAATGTTAGTGTATTGTGGAGCATTACCCGTCTGCGCGTCCAAGATTGACGCACATGCTTCCCTGGTTCAATTGCCGAAGGCTTGTTCAGAACTCTAATGCAACCCATATATGATATATGGTGCTCAGGACACACCTGTGGCCGACAGGCACATTCACCATTAGTACGAAACTTATGCAGCCACGATGTTGAAGACTCTGATATTAGGGCTTCTTCAAGCCACCGGCACCTTCGCCACCTGGTCTGCCTACGAGGAGTACATGCAGAGCCACAGCATGAAAGCTCATTCGCATGAGAGCAACAGACCATCCCTGGTGTACTCACCGCACCGTCCATACAAGAAGATGCATGACTCGCCAAGACGTCACAAGAAATGCGTTGTCAAAAGTCACAACGATTTCAAAACAGATGACTCTTCGTATGTCTTACATGCCGTGGAGAAGTGTAACGATGGTGGGCATGTCGTCTTCCCCGAAGGGACGACGTATGTCATTGGCACTGCTTTGGATCTGACTGGATTGAAACACATCGACATTGGTATGTCACTATCCTTGCGACTGATGGGTTGAGCTTTATCGATGCAAAGGAAAGCAATGCTTTACTGACACACCATATTTTCAGACATCCAAGGTTATGTTCAGTTCTCGAATGACACGGACTACTGGCAAGCCAACGCCTTCAACCAGACATTCCAAAACGCTACCACCTTTTTCCAACTTGGAGGTACAGATGTGAATGTTTACGGTGGCGGCATGCTCGATGGCAATGGTCAAGCATGGTACGATCTCTACGCTAAGGACATCTACATCCTCCGGCCTATTCTCTTTGGCGTCACTGGCATCCGACAGGGTTCGGTCTCAGACCTAGTGTTCCGTTATTCGCCTCAGTATTACAATTGGGTTGCCGACAGCGAGAGCGTGACATTCGACAACATTGACATATCCGGCGGCAGTCAAAGTAACAATCCGGCGAAGAACACCGATGGCTGGGATACCTACCGCAGTACCAACATCGTTATTCAAAACAGCATGATCAACAACGGCGACGACTGCGTCAGCTTCAAGCCTAACAGCACTGAGGTGGTTGTCCAGAACTTACACTGCAATGGAAGCCATGGCATTAGCGTCGGGTCGCTTGGCCAATACGCAGGCGAGACCGACATCGTCGAGAACGTCTTCGTTGCCAATATCACAATGGAAAACGCGTCTGATGGTGCACGCATCAAAGTGTGGCCTGGGGCGCCTGCTGCTCTCTCTGGCGACCTCCAGGGTGGTGGAGGTGCCGGTCGCGTCAACAACATCACCTACGACGGCATGTTTGTCAAGAACGTCGACTACGCCGTGGAGATCACTCAGTGCTACGGGCAGAAAAAATCTCACGCTCTGCAATCAATTCCCGTCGAATCTCACAATCAGCAATATCAAGATGACCAACTTCCACGGCAGTACCAGCGACAAATACTCGCCATACTCTGGATACGTCGTCTGCTCGAGTCCGACTGTTTGCAAAAACATCACTCTTGACGGTGTCAATGTCGTATCACCGGCTGGTGCAACGAACATGTTCAAGTGTGGTAACGTTGACACAGCATTGTTACATAACATCAACTGCACTTCTGTCACCTGAAAAGGCACCATCAGCTCAAGGCCGTTGACAAAACCATATGTGGAGGGTCATTGCGGACACATTCGGAAGTGTCACAGGCTCCCTGGATGGAGATTACGCAGTATCAGATAATTGAGTATACGACGAAACGTAGCAAAAAGTCTTGATCCAACTGAACCAAAGTTCTCGTTATCAAATACTTGAGACATTCAGTTGCTATACGCGCACTACATGATCAGGCACCGACGTTCGTAGGCCCAAGATTGATTGAGATCGAGCAGTTGGGGTTGAGCTAACAGCTTGTCCCTTCAAGCCGTACCTCTAAGGATTCCGCGCGAGTGAGGTACGATGACCGCAGTAGCCACAGCAAGCATTTCAATTCTCACCCGCATCTAACATTTTAGATTGGAGTCCGTGAGCTTGTCAAGATTGCTCGCCGTGATTCATTGGTGGATCAAGCCCAGCTTATCAGACCCCGTGGGGTCCCGTGGGGAAGCATTCGAGTGATCCCGAAAATCTAATCCGGATTGGCGTGGCCACGGCTATCGATTCACGGCGCTTGTTGTTCCGCGAAACACGTTACTGGCCGAGTGGGATTCAGCAGACACCCAGCTTGATGTACTGATCGGATAGAGAGCTTTATTTGACTGACCGACACCATGCGGAATAGGATGTCGACCATATTACAGCATAGTCAAAGACGACGTTGGCGCCATGGCGAGGCTTGACTCTTGGTCCAGATTTGCGAGGCTTGTTTGCGAGGCTTGACTCCTGTTTGCAGCACATGAAGCTTTACCACCCAGGCTTAGCCTTGAGGAACAAGATCTGGGGCTGAAGCTTAGCTGCAAGCTCACTGGTGGAAATGATACATGACACGCCTGCGAACAGCCTATTGATGGACGGCCTTGTAGGTGGTGCGGCACGTGCTGATGCGGTATATACAACGACCCACAGCTCTTCTTGAGACCTGGGGAGACTCCACGCAAGAGATCAGCACACGATCTGAACTGTAACAAACCAGGATATCTCCGAAGGTCGATCACCTCTTCTGTCATCGACAAAACGTCCGTACGGCAGGGCACTCGACATCATGCCTAACAAATTTGGGATGTCGCCAACTCGGGCATACAACTGGTAAGATTCACCCATCGGCCTGACTTCTGCCTGTGCCTAAGAAAGTGTACAGGTACATCTCCCTGGTTGCTGCCTCTTGTATGGTTCTGTACGGCTACGATGCTTCCGTATACAATGCCGTCCAAGGATCGAAACACTGGGTGAAGTGGTTCAATGATCCCGATGACAATATGATTGGCCTCATCAACACGGTTTACACGGTTGGTGCTATCATCTCGGGATTTTTCTTCGGCGGTCCAGTGGCCGATTATCTTGGTCGTCGCGCTGGTATGGGCATCGGCGCCATCCTTGTTATCATTTCGACCTTGCTGCAGACCTTCGCGCCAAAGGGCAACCTCGGCATGTTCATGGCGGGCAGAATCATCATTGGTGTCGGTCAAGGCTTGGCTTTGAGTGAGTTGCCATCAAGAAGATCGAGCAGTGCCCAAAAAGTGACTAACAGTCGATATAGCCGCAGGATCTATTTATATCGGAGAGCTAGCCCCACAAGAGATTCGTGGAAAGATCATGTCTCTATGGCAAACTTTCTACAGTGTAGGCTCATTCATTTGCTGTAAGTATAAGGGACATATCGAAGCCACCGCGATGGACGCTAACAGACCCCAGTCTGGGTGAATTATGGTTGCCAGAAGAACATTGCTTCGAGTGGCAGCCTCGGTCAATGGGATTGGAAGATGGTCGTCATCTTCCAGTTGCTTGTGCCTATACTCATCGTTGCGCAGACACCATTCATCCCCGAATCCCCGCGGTGGTATGTCAAGAAGGGAAAGACCGAGAGTGCTCGCAGCTCTCTTTCCCGCGTCCGAGACACAGAGGAAGAGATTGAAAATGAACTTCTCATGATCCGCGAGGCGATCGAGTTCGAGAAGGAAGCCATATCTTCGACCTACTCCGCTCTATGGAAGGATAAGTCCGTGCGCAAGCGTCTTGGTCTGGCGCTTATCATCAACGCTGGCCAACAGATTACCGGTCAAGGCTCCCTCAACAGCTACTCCACTAAGATCTACCAGAAAGTCTTCAAAAGCGCCTCTACTATCGCATTGATCAACGCCGTCAATGCGACTTTCGGAATCTTATTCACGCTCAATGCCACTTGGACTGTTGACCGTTTCGGCCGTCGCTTCCTCTTCATCGTTGGTGGCATCGGCATGGCGGCATGCATGCTGATCGTCGCGACAGTAGAGACGCAGACTCCGACTCTTCCTGGAGGCGCCAAATCGCATCCCGTGGCCATCTCGATCGTGTTCCTACTCTTCCTCTTCATCTTCTTCTACAAGCCCTCTTGGGGCGCTACCGTTTGGATCTGGACCTCGGAGGTGTTTTCCATGAACATCCGTGCTCAAGCGGTCGGCATGTCTTCGCAGACGCAGAACATCGCCAATCTGATTGTGAACCAATTCTTCCCGACCTTCCTAACCGTAAGACCAATTCTCGACCGTAACAGACTGCGGAAACTAATTCGCCTCGCAGAACTGCGGCTTCTATGCCTTCTACATGTTCGCCGGTATCAACGTTTTGCTCGCGGTCTTCGTCTACTTCTTCATCCCAGAGACCAAGGGCGTCATGTTGGAAGAAATGGACGCCAAGTTCGGTGGTGTCAACCACGTAGACAAGGGTGGCGATCTCTTGGGCGTTGAAGACGCACACCACGCGGATGCTGCAAAGGCTTCCGAGAAATCACACGTGGAGCATGTTCAGGAGGTTAGATCATAGGGACCTGTATAGTGAGCAATCCAAATGCCTTATTGCTATGCAACGTCGTTCAGCTTTTGGGTTTGTATTCTTTTCGGATTCTGTGCTGTCACGCCTGCTCTACTTTCCAGCCGCAGTCGATTGTACTGGTCACCGAAAGACGAAAGACATTCCACAGTCTGAACTCCCTCCGCACAAGTTTGTCACAGGCCCAGACTGCGAACAATCTGTATCGCCCATTGTCAATTCGGTCGCTTTTGACCTTGATCGGGGAAATTGGGGAATTGACCTTCCACCAATCGGACCTGTCCATCATGTGAATTTTGACACATGTCCGTATGCCGGTGATTTAAAGTATGCCGATTGAGTGTGCAGTCACGGGATGCTTGGCAAGTACCAGAGATCTCCTCCTCCTTTCTGTCTACATTGAAGGCTCACGAGGTGCAGACCTGTTGATTCCGAGCTCGATAAATCATCCTCAACGTTCTCTCGACATCCCAGTCCCAGCCACACGCCACCTTCATCCTGTGACATCGCGAAAATGGACAAAGTGCACGGGCTCAAGCCCGACCGGGAGTTCGCCACGATCGTCGCTGGCCTCGGCGAGAGGGGAGCCATATTGCCGGGTCTGCCGGTTGGCGATGTTGTTGGACGGCGTGAGCGATACGATCTGCGCTCCCAGAAATCGCTCTCCATGACACCACCCACGGCCGACGTCGTGCAATGCAGCCACAAGATCCGCAGCAAGGACGGCACCTTCATCGCTCTCGAGGAATTCCGCCCGAAAGGCGCGCCCGCCAAAGCCTCACCGGCAATCTATCACGTGCACGGCGGCGGAATGATCCTCGGCAGCGTCGCGTCTTTCACTCCCGCGATCTTAGCTAGAGCCAGGAGCTACAAGTTACCGATATTCTCGATCGAATATCGACTCGCTCCAGAAAATCCACACCCTGTTCCAGTCAACGACTGCTACGCAGGGCTCGAGTGGCTGTATGAGAACGCCAGCGGGCTAGGCGTCGATTGCACACGTATCATAGTGCTGGGAGAGAGTGCTGGCGGCGGCCTCGCGGCAGGAATCACCCTCATGGCCCGCGACAAGGGTCTTTCGCCTCCGGTGGCATATCAGATGCTCATCTACCCCATGCTCGACGACCGGAACTTGCAGCCTCAGCCGAGCATTGAGGCGCACACCAAATGGAGATCGGACGACAACAAGACCGGTTGGGGCGCGTTGCTTGGAGAGGCTGCGGGTCAAGACTGCGAGGTGGCCGGGCACCAATATGCTGCTCCTGCTCGTGCGCAGGACCTCAGTGGTCTTCCTCCGACGTACATCGATGTTGGTCATCTGGACTTCTTTGCACACGAGGACGTCGAGTATGCTGCCAGACTGCTCGCAGCAGGCGTTCCGGTGGAATTGCATGTATACCCGGGCTTGCCGCACGATTTCGAAGCCATAGGATCGGGTGCGCGGATTGTCGAACGCACTCTGGAAAACAGGCTGCGTGTCGTTGAGGAACTTAAGCTTTAAACATCCAAGGAAACTCCGCGTGTGTAACTTCATAGATGCTACTGCTACCGAAAGAGGGTTGATAGGTCGATTTTTGGCACATGATCAATGATCGTCTTTCCGTGGCCCAATGTCAGGAAGCTTGCGTAGATGCTGTTGTCTCAGGATGAGCTGACAGAGAGTTTCGACCATTTGCACGCGAAGCGCCCCGCGCTCTCAAGCATCTCCTTGAAGGCCAGACCATTCCTCCTCTTGCTCTTCTGCTGCCGAATCAACGCGCCCGGGGTTCTCGTCCCTCACGAGCGAGAGCCGGTCGAAATCGCCCGCGAGCCTCTCCGCTTCGCCGCCGCGGTCCGCCTTTCGCTCGTGGCTCAGATCCATGTACACCCTCAAGTTCCGAGTTTCCCTCACCTTCTCCCTCCCCTCGCCGTGAAACAGCTGCCTGTACAAGTCCCGCGCTTTACTGCCAGAGAGCTTGCCTTCGGCTATAGCCATAGTGAGTATAGCCTTGTACGAGATGGCCGCGAAGGGGTACACGAGCGCGAGTTGACGGTAGGCCTTTAAGCAGATGAGCAAGTAGAAGCGCCACTCGGGGTCGACTGGGGAAGCGGTGAGCACGGCGTGCGAGACGGTTATCACGGCGGGGTTCCACCAGGAGTGGTAGCGGGCTTCCGGATAGTGGAGTTGGTAGAGGATGATGATACGCTTGAGCTGGAGGATAGAGGCGTTGAAGACCGCGGAAGGTGTAGTACAGAGTGTTGCCGAGGCGAGGAGGCGATTCGAGCCTATCCAGGGGCGGACGAGCAATATCACGAGGCAGTGGTAGTAGACGCTGAGGAGAGGAGTTAGTCGTATGGTACAGGATGAGACTGGTGCCACCGCGTCATCTGGCTTACTGCATGTTCATAACATGGTGCGGAGTAACCTCGCTACGGGCGCAACAGCTAGGAAGGTCTGCAGCCCATTGCAAGAGCCGCCCATAGGCCTGCTCCACGATATGAAAAGGCACTTGGCCTAAAGCTTTAGTGCCAGAGTGGCTTAGTGCACTCTCGGCGATGACGAATAGCTTGCAAAGTGAGGTGAAAGTGCTGCCCATATACCAAGGTAGATCAAAGCCGTACGTCCCAGGGATCGGAAGCGACAAAGGCGGCTTGGGGAACGGTATTTGATAGACCAGATTAGCAATGCTAGACTTGTTAGAAAGTGAATCAGAGAATGGATGGAGTACCTCACCAAGTGGAAGTAAAGTAACCCCATCTGGCGTGAGTCTCCCAACGTTGCTCAAGGCTAGGCAATCTCGAAGACGCGAAGATATTAGATGGTCGAAGCGTTTCTGCCATCTCTTCTGCGAGTTGGGTGAGCCGCCGAGCCTCGAGGTCGATCCCACCGGTTACACCGGCGTAGTCCATAATCTTTAGCGCCGCCAAATTCATAAAGGTTTCCCGGTTTGTCTCTGCATCCCATAGCTGTGTAGCTGTGGAATAGAACCTCGCGTGTAAATCCACGGCGGAGGAGTCAAAGATCTCGTATGCTTGCTGAAGAAGTTAGCTTTTGTTTCCATACGAGGGGCGTCAGATCTTACTATCGCGTATGCAAGAACCGCATTCACAAGAAGGCGCGAGCAAAACCTCTCTCGCTTTCCCACCAAGTCGCCAACAAAGAGGCCTGGGTCGAATAGCGCCATACTCGGGTGCTCCGTCTGCAGGTAATGAGATATAACTGCAGCAGCGTAACCGCTACTGATTGGGACGTCGGTCCAGTACGAGATATCTAGTTTCTGGAGACGAGGGTCGCATAAGTACGCCTTCAGCTTCTTCCCCGAGTCTGAGGCACCCAGATCCAGCTTCATTCTGTACCCGGTTAGCGAAAAGACTGATGTATCGGTTTGTTGAAATACCTCATGATATCTTCCAGTCGGTGCGATCCCGAAGGATTCAAGAGACCTTTAGCGATAGACTGCGGGTTTTCGAATGCCACGATTTTGGGATACACCTTGGAGAAGTTCAGTGGCAGGTCGGCCTGCAAATCCGATATTAAGGGAATCAGCGGTGTAGATGGTGGTGGTCGAGCCAATATCCTGGGCTGGGGCCAATCTGCGTTGAAGCGGTCTGAATCGATGAGATTGACGCCATCGCTGCGGCTCTTGAGAATCGCCAGAGCATCCTCCGCTGGTAGGGATTTAATTTCGTCGACGAGCTTCTGGTACTCCTGTAATCTCTTCTTCAAGGCCTCGTTCTCACGTCGAACAGCCTTCTGCCTAGTCTCGTCTGCATATCGGGTCGCGTAAACGCATTCTACGCCATGCGACCTGCAATGCCTGCATGCTGGTCTCGATGCATCGCACCATATGCCCGTCAGCACCGAGGATTGCTCGAGAAAACCCTTCTTTACTCAGGTACATACACCGATTTTTCGAGCTCTGCACTGATCGCAGGCGGCTCGGACTTGGGCTTTTTTTGTCGCTCGCGTGCGGGGCGCATGCCTCGACATGCCGCCGCCTGGCTCCATGGTGCGAAAGAGTAAGTATGGTGTCACTGGCGGGCCGTAAACGCCATGGCACAAGCCTGAAGCTCTTCAAGATGACTGCGGGCTTGCCCGAAATGTGTTTGTGGCAAGCAGGGATAGCATGAGCACGGCTGTCTATGTATCAACGTCCGGCAAGCCTGGAGCAGATGTTCGGTGCGCGGGTGGCGTGACAGGGAACCTACAGTATCTCTGCCGACCGCCGATGTCTTCCCCGTTTTTGATGAGGGCGCCGAGCGCGCAAATCTGGCGGGTTGTCCGGACTTGCCTCCGCCGCCTCTCGGCAGGCATTTGCTCCATGGGTAATGGCGTGACGAGCGACGATGTAATCGATCCGCACCGACAGATCGAGACCATCACCTCTTATTACTCGGGTCTTAGAGCACGTCCTGGAATTGCAGCGTCGAGGCAGGTAGATCGGACGTCCTACAGGCCAATTGATTTCCGTACTCCCTCCTATAGCGACGATGAAATAAGGCTCACCCTTCCCGGCTTGGTATACAGGACTCCAGTCCTTAGGACCCTTCACACCATAGTGGCAACCCCCTTCTATCCGGGTGTTCCCAACGATGGCGGAAATGATGGGTGGTTTGGAATCTAAGGATGGAGTGGCCAGCAAAAAGACAAAAAAAACATACAACAGGCGGGATTCCCAGATGGTCACCCACTCTAGTACTAGTCGCCCGGTTCAGTGCTTATGTATGGCAGAGCGGACGGGATGCCCAGTTTTCACTGACCTGTGGTCGTATGTGTTTGGTATGCGCTAGCTAAAATCTATGAATGCTTATCATCAGGCGCATGAGCAAGAACGCTCTCCCCAAATCGAGGGTCTACTTGATCATACGCAACATCTCGTTTTTCTTTTGGAAGATACGACTATATCAAAGAGGATTCGCACAATCATGGATGATAAGCTCGACGATTGCTTCTTACTGCCCGACGATGCTGAGCTTTAGCACGATGGCGCAGTTTGATGAGCTCAGCTGCGAGAAGAGGCGCTGCGGCATTCCTTCTCGTAGGCGAGAGGTGGAAGCGAGAGGTGATCTCTATCGAACGGTCATTATGTCCAGCGTGAAAATCGCTGAGACTTGTCTTCGATGTCGGTGTTTATCACGGCAAATGTGTGGCGCTGACCTGAGCACCCTTACTTGCCTTCACTATACACGCATCACCTCAGGTCCGAATGGACCGCAGCAAGCGAGACTCCGGGAAGATCTTTGCGCCGCGTAAATGCGAAAAGAAACAGGCTATTTACAGACTCTTTGATCATTCGCGAAGAATTTTGGCTGATTGAAGGGACGCTAGATGCATGCCATTGAGTTCTTTGGGTGACAGATTCCCCTCGTCCACAAGAGAACAGCAACCCCGCGCATTGAAGCTTCCTCCAACGACACCTCAAATTCTTCCGTCAATCAAACAATTTGCGGCACTATGTCTTGCTTAGACGAATGTGGGCTTCTGTACAGGCAGTCAGGTGCTCTCAGTTCGCTGATGATGCGACTAGAAAAGCGATGACGATATTACGGAGACCTGTGAAGTACCTTGCGGGCATGCGGGGTCGGGTTATTGCAGCTATAAGAGCAGTGTCTGGCCCAGTATCACCAGAGAAGTAGTTGAACTTTTACGGGCCTAAGAGTTTACACTGATAGACGACTGAGCTTACTCTTCGTTACAATCTCTAAGCACATCAGGCCTCACCTTCATGTGGGTGTTCAGAGTCTTGCTGTTGGCCGTCTTACGCCATGCTGTTGCTTTAGAAGGTCCAGTCGGCCGCCTGCCCGCCATGGGCTACAACAGCTTCAATGCATTCCAGTGCAACTACAACGCCTCACTGCTAGAAGCCCAAGCTAAGGTCCTTCACGAACGAGGTCTTGTCGCTGCCGGCTACAATATCCTCACCCTGGACGACTGCTACGCCCTTGAAGAAACGCAACGCCACTGGGCACATGGTCGACGACCCTGCAAAGTTCCCAGAGGGAATAGCAGCTTTCTCACAAAGTGTGCATCCTTATGGCATGCGGCTTGCAGCGTACGGAGACAACGGGTACAAAACCTGTGCTGGGCACCCTGGCTCTTACGGTCGTGAGTTGCAAGACCTGGAGACTTGGTACTCGTGGGGAATGACCTACTTGAAGTACGACAACTGCTGTGAGTAAGCATGCCGATTACTTCACCGGGTCGAAGACTGACAAATCGAGCAGACATACCGGCCGACAATATAACTCAGGACAGCATGTTCGGCCGCTTCACGCGCATGTCAGACGCTATCGCTGAGTTTGCGGCTCGCACGAACGTCACTTTCCAGTATTCGCTCTGCCAGTGGGGTTGGAACCAGCCTTGGGTCTGGGGCCGAAGGATCGCTCAATCCTGGCGCAACACGGGCGACATCAAGCCGTACTGGGACGCGCTCGCTGCCATCATCAACACGGCATCATTTCATTCGGAAGCTGCCAATTTCTTCGGGCACAACGATCTGGACTTGCTGGAAGTCGGAAATACCGGGCAGGGCACTCCGCCTGGAAACCTGACATACGACGAAGCGAAGAGCCATTTCACCGCTTGGGCGCTTCTGAAGTCGCCTCTGTTCATCAGTACCGATCTCCGGAACGCTTCCGAGGAGACCTTTGAGATTCTGGGAAACAGAGACATCATCAAAATCAACCAGGACCCTGTGGTAGGCGAGAGCGTCACGCCGTTCCGGTGGGGCGTTAACGAGAACTACGCCTACAACGCCACCCACCCTGCCGAGTACTGGTCTGGCAACTCGAGCTACGGTGTCAGCTTCATGATTCTGAATAGTCTCAACTCACCACAGCAGATGTCCTTCAATCTTACGGAGAGCTGGGCTATACGCACTGGAAGACAGTACTCGGTGTACGACATGTGGCAGCACAAGGTGACTGGAATAGCTGTGAGGTAAGCACGTAGTCTGAGTGTACGCAGAGACTTGCGACGCCTGCTGAAATCTCTCACCAGGAACATGACAATCGATCTGCCGCCACGTGGAGTCGCTGCGCTTCTGTTGAACGACGACGGTCCAGAGCCTGAGTCGCTGAATGGGACTTGCGCTCTCTATTACCAGTGCTCGGTGAGTGTAGCGTAGTCCCTATTATTCCGGTACTTCCTACTGACATTATACTACTAGTGGCCCAATGGCACATACATTTCAAACTGAAAAGTGACTGTGTCGAAAGCGTCGGTGACAAAACGGGATGTACAAGCTTTTCTGCATCTCGTGTCGTTAGATAACGACCGCCTTACGGAATTAGTGTCGGTTATTACATCAATCCCCGCCAAATCCGTGTACGCTCATCATTAAAATCTTCCATACAGCTGTTCGGAGTGTTCATGGGTGTTGCTTGGAAAATTGCGACGGCTCCTCCAACATCACAACCACTTCGTCTCCGGCGGCCCCAGGTACGAAGCAGGTGCCGGCCGCCCATACTCCAGCACGATCTTTTCAAGGTAAAGCTCCGGCGAGTCCGTCCCGAACCGCAGCGTATGCTTGCCCGGCTGTACTTCGCCTAGCACGGCCGTTCGTTTCCAGACTCCTTCTGCGACTGAAGTCGTCCAATCGTCAGGCAGCTCGCCGACTGCTGAGGGCTCGAGAAGGAGCCGGGTCATGGTGGGGTTAGTCGATGGATCGTCGAGAGTGAGGGAGTAGTGCATTGGCAGGTTGGGGTCGGTGTCAAGAGCGCTGTTGATGTATAGGGTGGAGTTGAGTTGGTCCGTGGCGTTGCCGAACAGGAAGATATCGTATTCTACCCATGCGTGATGAGAGGCGGAGGGATTGCCTCGGGCTTCGTGGTAGGGCCGTAGTGCGATTGATCCAGAGTTGCTGCGGGAACCGAGATGCGGTATGTGTTGAAAGGAGACCGAGCTATTGCTATTGGCTGATGATGAGCGTTGGAAGTGAGAGCCTTCGATGGAGATCACGCCGCCAGCGTCGGGGAAGCCTGTAAAGCCTTCGGGGACTTTGTTATTGAAGACCGTCAGTCTCAAGTTGTCGAACGAAGGTTCGGGCTCCCAGTTGATGCGAACGTCAAACTCCTCCTGGAATCCCTCGGGCACACGGCTCCAGTCGACAGTGATGTTGATGCGCTGCTCAAGCTGCTCGGAATACACCGTGCCGGAAGTGAGAGAGAATTGCAGCCATACATAAGGCACATCGGCGGACCATGCAATACTCTTGCGGCTGTCGCCACGATGGAACAGATCAACAGTCACAAAGTCAGGCCCGTACGGTGTGATCACAGGCAGGACCGGCTTGAAGCCTTTCTCCGTGGGAAACGCCGGGTCAATAGACGCGCAGATCCTCCCTTGCCGCGCAGCACTCAAGGATCCTTGGGCGTAGATTCCGAGATTACCAAAGCCGTAGTCGAAGTCCTGCCGAGTCTGCACGTACGAGATATTTGGCAGGACGTCTTTTGACGGAGGTATCCAACTCACGCTGCCGATGTCAAACTTGGGCGTGGACATTATGCCTGCCCATTTTCCGCCGGCAACCTGATCGTATTTGAGCACGAGATCCCAGTCCATGCCGAACTCGTCGAGAATGTCGGTAGCTACCTGATTTGCAGAGTTTCGTCGTTCGGTGGCGAACTGGTAATTGAGAGCGGTTTTGATCTGGATAGAATGGTAGTTCGCACCAGCTACAGATGGGTAGACGGCGTGGTAATAGAAGGGATCTCGACGGTCAGCCGGCAGGCGTGAATGTACAGATTTGGCGCGCCCCGCAAGATCTGTCCATGCCTGCAAGACACGTTCAGCTTCGTGGTAGTTCATGATGGAGTACGTGTTCGGCAGAGTAATCTCAAATTTGCGTAGACCGACCAGATGGCTGTAATCGAACAACACTCTCGAGGCTTCTCCTGCTAGATCAGGCCCAAAGTCCCTTTGCGAAAGCGTGACGAGCCATTTCGGGATTGTGTCAAAGTCGACTGCGGAAGCGTTCCAGGCTACGGTCATTGCAAGCTCGAATGGCAACTCAAGACTTTTGATGTCTCCAACATTGAAGATCCAGATCTGGTTCGCCCCTCGTTCGTGAGCGTGATGAAGATCCTTGTACAATTTTGGCTGGAGACTGTGTCAGTAGGGTCCTAGCTGTTACCATATAGATCGATCGCACTGACCAAATTGTTTGTGTTCATCCATTTGTAGCTTTTCGGACGGCCAACGTAGCTGAGATGGTGGTATAGCTGCTTAAAGTCAGGAAACTCCTCTAATGCGATCTCGAACGACTTCTACTCACACCAAATCCTCCTGACCTGTCGCCGTCCTCTGCTGCAGGAAGGCGTCTGATGTTCCCCCAATTGTCGTCCGCAAACATTATGGTCACATCAGAAGGAGGCTTTAAGCCTGCCTCATAGTACGCTTGTACCTCCTTGTAAACCGTCCAGACCTCTGAGGCCAAGTCAGCGTTGACACCGCATCCAAGGAACACAAACCAATCTTACGTCTCGTGTCCGAAGCATTGCCATGATGCTTCGCGATCAAACCCCTCTGAGCCGCAATAATATCTTCAAGGATCGCCGCGGGATCGTCGCCATTGATCGGCCCGTCGTTCTCGCCTCGCATGCCCAATGTGAAATAGGACTCGTTGTTCCCAGCTCGGATCACCCCTTCCTCCATAAAGTTCAGGACTTTCTCCCTGTTCGTGACAAAATTCCACGGCCCATCGCTCCCGTTTTTCTTCTGCCATTCGTTAGAAGCCCGCTGCATCGGCTCGTGGTGGCTCGTTGAAACCACGATGCCGTAGTCGTGTGCCAGTTGCTGGTTCTTCGGGTCATCCGTGAAGAAGATGCGGCCAGGCTTGGGGACGAATGATCCCCACATGGCCGGCCAGATGAAGTTGCCCTTAAGGCGGACTATGAGGTCGAAGACGTGGGTGTAGAACTCAGAGTCGAAGGTGTAGTCGGACACGTTGTGCCTTCTCGCCCACCAGCCCGTGAGAGCTGGCGCCTCGTCGTTGATGAAAAGCCCTCTGTACTTGACGGAGGGCTCGCCGTGGGTGGTTTTGTGAGGCAAGGCATAGATCTCTTCATGCTTGGTAGCGGGAACGTCTGACCAGAAGTGGAGCCTGGGCTGTCAGTGACGGATTGTATGGTTGTATAGCAGTCAAGATGCACTCACGGCGACTGCCCACTTTGCTCAGCTAACGTGTAAACGCCAAAGGCCGTGCCTCGTTTATCACTGCCAGCAATGACAAGAGCCCTGTCAACTCCAATCAAAGGATCAGAAACCACCGTTGTGGTAAACTTCTCCCACTTCCCGTCAAGATCAGAGACGTCGATTTTGCCCCTGTGAACAAGCTCAATAATCAAAGCAGAGTCGACCGTGCCGACGATGATGGCTTCGGCTGCAGATGGACAAGTGTTGGTCTTGTTCTCGGACCATTCACAAGTCGATAGCCTCGAGCCAGTGATCTGCTCCCAGTCAGATGCCAGGCTGCGGACAGAGATCTGGACTGCCTCTGCATCTTTCGCATCGTGCAGAAGAGTAGCGTTGCGAAGTCGAACAGCGCCATCGACCGGCTCGAATGTGACAAACGTTTCCTCTAGAAGTGCGATTCCGTAAGTGAAGAAAGAGAAAAGTATGACAGCTAGTCGAGCTATCATCTTGCTGTTTCGCGGATGCAATGCCCGAAAGCAATGCCGCTTCTGGAGAGCAGTTTGTTGGACGATCGTTCTCGCTGAACGTGCACGAACTGCTCGCTGTTTTAGACGCAGTATTTCATCCTGGCTCAAGCTTCACCATTCGCGGGAAATTTACTTCTACTCATGTCGTCGCTTTTGCAACAGCAACTAGCGAGACATACTCGCATGCGTCACCTGTTCAAGTCATTAGACCGAGGCGAAGACGTCCTCCTCCCAAGCACACCTTGGCGGAGGGGTGATCGTCATCCTTGTGCACCTGAGAAGTGACAGGTTCATCGCTTGTCCGCCCACAAGCGTCAATAGGCCAGAAGTAAAGGGTATAGCCACCCTTGGCTGGCAATGTTGATGTCTCGAGGGGTGTGCTCGGGCCATTGCCGAGCGAGGACTGACCTCTTCCCCGCTGAACGATTCTCGCCCAAGCGTCCTGCCCAAGCGTCCTTCATCCCAAGGGCGGAGAACAATGTTCCGGTCGACGCTCATGATGCTTCGGATCGTACGGACTGGGCAGACCTCATAAATCCTGCTTCAGTCGTATGTCTGGAAACAGGATGCGGTGAAAATTGTCTGGCAGTAGCAGTAGCTGTGAGCTAGGAATTAGCTGGATCTTTTGTGACATGCTATCTGGGTCTGGAACCCGCACTCATGTCTAGGTACAATCATGACATGCAAGCAGTAAATCTTCCACTGTCAGGTCGTTGAAGCAGATGGGCAAAAGTACTCGGTACATTTCATTAAAAGCGCTCCAAGCTCAATATCCCCTATCCGTACCAGGACTTCAGCATCTCGCCATCGCAAAGTCATGAGAAAACACTCGTGAACCAAGTTTGATAGAGCACAACGGCGTGGGAAACGAAGAGAGCGCTCGTAACCGTGGCCATAACAATCCTCGCGTCCACCTCAGCGTCGTGTGGACCCATATACGATTTCGCCCCGTACCACCAGACAGAGGCAGCCATAGTCAGCAGGAAGAAACCATAGAGCAGCGCGCAAATGAAAGAGAGCACAGCCTCGGGAGCCTGCGCTCTCTGTACGTCGTGGAGACCGGCCAGAAAATGCAGGGCGGTGTGGAGCGCTAAGCAGACGACCATGCCCTTCCATGCGGCAGCCTCGACGCGGTCGCAGAAGATGCCTTTATCGACGGAGAAGAGGGACCTGCGGCAGAGTGGGCACGTTGTTTGAGAGTCCTCGCCAAGAAGCTGCAGGCAGCGGTCGCAGCAGCGGTGTCCGCAGAACAGTTGGGCAAGGCGGTGTTCGTGGTCCCAGCAGACGATGCAGTCGTCCGGCTTCCTACCTTGCTTGACAAAGACCAGGTTGCGCATGAATGTCGAGTGACTTGGGAGACCTGAGGCTTCGTATGAGATGGATAGGTGAGTCCAGACGGTGTACGCGACGGCCAAGGCGAGCGGCAGTTGAGGCTGCTTCATTGGGTAGAGAGCCAGACAAAGCATGCAGGCCGTGAGATCTATGATCATCTGCCTTTGCGTCGTGTGCCACCATCTTGGCAGGAGTGTGCATAGCACGGCAGGTGCCAGAGAACTTACAAGCGTCTCGGAGCTGCAAAAAAGGAGAGCCATGGCAGAGGTCGGAACCGATGGAGGTTGATAGCGCGACGCGAGCAGATGCACGGCACTCCTGCAGATGTTCCGGAACGATACTTAGAGATCTATCACGTAAACGGTACAAGGCTCCTTTATGGCAAGATCTGACCGCAAATTGCCGAGTGGATGTCTCGCATTGCTCTGGAACATGCAGTGTGAAGTATCGAGCACAAGCCGTGCCTGGTGCCACGCTGCGAGTTCCCGAGCAGAAGAATCATGTCAGGGTCAGTAATCAGTGGCTGTTGTCAAACGTGAGCCTAGTCAATTGCGCGCCTGAATTGCTTCAACAGTCTCCGATGCGACTCGCCTTGTTCACTGCTCAAATCGTTCGTCGTCTGAATCCTGTGCCTCTTCATCCAAACATGCGATTCGTCAATGATCATCACGGCGATGTGAGCGGAAACCTGCTCGCTCGTTGAAACTAGCCCCTCGTGGAAGCGATTTAGCATCTATTATGAATACATGTGTGTAGCATAGCGCTAGGATCATGGCAACGCTATCAAGCTTAGCAAGAAACAGGTCTGCAAGTTAGGAATAAGGTAACATCTCAAGAAGTCACCTCACTTAAGCAACCTCCTCAACCATCTTCCCGCCCCCCGAAGCAACCTTGACAGCACCCCCGAAGACATCTCCAAGAGGGCTGTCGAGCCACTCGTCAGGGACGGCGACGATGCTGCCCTGCTTGTTGTTGACCCAGCGGGAGTAGAGCGGGTTGGCCCTGGGCCCGCCGTTCTCGTCTTCCTCGCCGGGGGTCATTTCGGCGGCTTGCTGGGCGGCGATCATTTCGGCGCGGGTGCGGCGTTTGGGGGCGGGTTTGCTGAGGAGCTTGTTGATTGTTTCCATCTGTGGAGAGTTAATATGTGAGAATTGGGAAAAGTCGATTTGGAATGCATTGTTAGTGAAGGAAAACGCACCTTCTCCTCCTCGTTGCGCTTCTCGCTGAGGTTCTTGCGTCGGCGTGCCATTTCCTGTCGGCGCATGGCGTGCTCTTCTACAGACAAGAGTTTCTTCTTTTGCGCTTCGTTCGAGAGAGCCAATAGTCCAACGTTCTCTTCTTCGTACGCGCCTCGTTGTCTGCGGGTGAGCTTGGTGATGTCTGGCGTGGCGGAGCGAGAACCGTCGATATCGGATCCGGAAAGGTCGTCGTCGTCCTCGCCCATCTCCTCATCTTCGTCGCCCTCTCCGAGTTCCTCGCCTTCGTCTCCTGATTCCAGATCCGACAGCTCCTCGTCGTCCTCGTCGGCTTCCTCCAGCTCCTTCGCCTCGACAGACTTCAACGTCCCCGCCGAAGGAGCAGAGACTCTCACACTCGGCTTGCCCTTCGCAGTCGCCTTCCCGCGCTTGATGACCGGCGGCGGAGGATGGCTGTCCTGCAGCTCGTCCATGTCCTCGTCCTCGCCCTCGGCATCATCCTGGCTGTCCTCATTCGCCAGCAACTCCTGATCCACCTCCTCGCCCTCGGCATCTTCGTCCTCGTCCTCACCCTCCGCATCCTCCTCTTCCTCCTCCTCCTCGTCCTCCTCCTCGTCACTATCCTGCTCAACGAACGTCCTGGGATTGCGCGTCGCGCGCGCAGAGCGCACGGCCGGCTTGGGCGTGGCGTCGCTCTCGCTCGCGTCGTCGGCGGACGGCGACTGGGAGCCCGACAGGGCCTGGCGCAGCTTGGACGGCGCGGCTTTGACGGTCAGCTTCAACGATGAGGCGTTGTTCGCGCCCGCCGCGCGGGTCACCGAGGCCGCGGGCGGGGCGCGGGGAGGGGGTTTGGGGCGGGAGGGACTACCACTGCGCGTCGTGTTAGCCCTTGCGTACGGTTGTGCGGCCTCGCGGGCGGCGGAGGTGGGCGCGGCGCGGTTGGAGCGGCGGGTGGGAGGCATTGCGGGTGGAGGTGGTGGAGGTGGAGGTGAGGCTGGAATTGGTGGTGGTGGTAATGGATGATGTCGGACGGCGGCTCTTGGGTCAGGCGAGCCGGCTGTCGCGCGCGAGCCCTGATGCGCTGCGCCGCGCCTTCCTTGCCACAGCGTCGGATCGCGGTCGCTTCAGCCCGGTGTGTCCATCCACGCCGCCGCCATGCAATCCTTCCCCTCGCCGCTCCCCGCCCGCCTGCGCGACCCGATAAGGTGTTAAGGTAGCAAGGCAGCGACGGCCACGTGACGCGGCGGCGCCCGTTGGACGGCGTCGCGCACTCTCGAGGCAGGCTGCGCTGCGCTGCGCTGCGTTGGGTTTGGCTGAAATGCACCTACCGAGCGGGAGGAGGCTGATACTGTGGCAGCGCTGTTGCGCCGCCGCCTGCAGATGTTCGCGACACGCTGATCGGCGAGCCCGACGACGACTTCAGCCGTTTGGCGCTTTCGTAGCTCATTGTCGCGCGCGCGTGGGTGTGTGAGGATGGTATGGAAAAATACAGGGAGAATATGTGGCGGGAAAGATGGTGCTGTAATCCTCACTGCAAGGGAGTATGGAAGCTCCAACGGCTCTGAGGCCTGTGATTCGGATGCCTGAGGCACTCAGCGACGTCGCTCGTGGCTCTCAGTTGCCGAGGCTCGTTCACATGCGCGACTTCAGCGTTGCCGACGTGTGCGACTTGAATGCTGCGATCGCATTCTGTGTTCCAACACCATAATACCTTGACACTCACGCCAGTATGTCCGACAACTCGTCAAAGCCACCTTCCATACCAGCATGGCAACGCGCCCAACAACCTCTGAAGCCGGAGACAGATGCGTCGCAGTCCGAGCAACAAGCCCGAGATACCGATGCGGAAGATGGCGATGCGCCAGGCCCGGAGGACTCCACACCACAGAATGGCTCCCAGGATGAACAAACAGAAGAGAAGGCTTCACATGAGCCCCCGCTCTCTGCGGACGAGCGAGCGCAGCAGCTGGAAATAGTCAAAGCCTTCCTAGACGACCCTGGTGTCAAGGACGAGCCCATCGAGAAGAAGCGTGCATTTCTGGAAAGCAAGGGTGTCACGACAGAGATGATAGATCAAGAGCTTGGTTCAGCATCTTCTTCGACTTTCAACACCTCCGACTTCGCCAGCTTCAAGCAAACATCTCAACCCCCAGTCGCGCCCCAACCACCCAGAGCCCCCGCGCCACCCATAATCACCTACCCCGAGTTCCTCGAAGACGCCCGCAAACCCCCTCCCCTAATAACCCCAACCCGAATCCTAAACGCCACCTACCTCGCCTCCGGCCTCGCCGCCCTCGCCTACGGCGCCAGCACCTTCCTCATCAAACCCATGGCGGCCAACCTCACCGACGCCCGCCACGACTTCGCCTCCCACAACCAGACCAAAATCGACGAGTTCAACGACCGCCTCTCCAAACTCGTCAGCAAGATCCCCGAGCCCAAAAAATCCTCCGAAGACGCGGCCGACTCCTCTTCCTCCGACACAGAAAGCGTCGCCAGCGACCCCACCGAGCTCTTCCACCGCGACATCGGCACGCAGACTTCCCCCGCCATCACTCCCCCACCCACAAGCACCAACCTCTCCCCCAACCCCCCCACCGACAAGCAGCACGAGCGCCTCTCCATAATCAACTCGCACCTCTCGCAGCTCCTCACGGGCCTCGAAGCCGGCGCGCAGCCCGCCAAAGACCGCCTGGACGAGACGAACAGGCTGCGCCACGCCCTGGACAACATGATGTACCGCGTGCAGACGGCGAACGCGTGGGGCAGCTTCGGCGCCGCGGGGGAGCAGAAGGCGGGCGGCGAGACGGAGGATGCGGTCGAAGAGCTGAAGAGGGAGATCAGAGGCGTGAAGGGCGTGCTTTTGAGCGCGAAGAGGTTTGCGCCTGTGGGGACGGTGTCGGGGAGGGCGGGGAGTTGATGGGGAGCTCGGTATGAGGATGATTAGGGATTGGTCACATGATGGATTCCATGAGCGCAGCACCGCCGAAGACGGCTGCTGCGTCTGACTGTTCGGGGTACTAGGAGGCTGGAGACGCCGAGGTCGAGAAGACTGTGCAGGGCCACTCCTTGACCTTGCAGCATGGAGGGCAAGCTCATCGTAGCACTACGACGGTACAGTCGCCAGCGACCGCGCAGGTCGAGTAGACGGTCTGCTAGCGCTGCAGTCGCTCTTAGCCCGGACGGCCGTATGCTCACTGGGCGCGACCTTGATCGACGTTGCAGGCGCAGCGAAGACAGATAAGTCATACACCCAATTTGACGAATGAATAGTAATGACCCAAGCGTCTCTCTTCCTCAACAATGGCTCCCAACATGTTCCAAATCGAATCAGTGCCCATTCTAGCCCCCCAAGCCCACCCACCCAAAGAAGCCGTGAGCGCACCCTGCGCAGCCATCGATCGAAACCGCAGGCAAAGGAAAACCACATATCTGATCTGGCGAACGAAGATGTAACGAGTCAAGCTCACTCTCCGTCTCCTCACCGCCTCATACCCCATTACACAACGCCTCCCTGCCCATGCTCACCCCAAAAGCCCACCCAGCTCCGACGCTGTGAGGTCAAAATAAAGGTCGGACACCCGTTAGCGCCCGCGCACTATCCCGCATCCGGCAACTGCGCGAGGGGCGACGGCGAGGTCCCGCTATCAGAACGCTCGGGCCTCGCCCCGTTGCCTGGGATGGGCTTGTTTGCGGGCGCTTGGACGCGCGGGGCGCGTGAAGTGAGGTTGTGGGGAGCGCGGGGTCGTGCCTTCCTTTTGAGCGCATGTGATTTTTGTTGTTCCTGCTCAGGTGGCGGCGTATTCACTCACTCACTCCCCTTCTTCGACTTCTTCAGTTCGAGACTGGCTGGTGTCGCTCCCTCTCGCGATCCCCTGCGCGCCTTTTCACAACCCCTTCACTCACCACACTGCGCACCTCTTCTGCTGCAGTCATGGCAAAAACCAAAGGCAAGAAACCGCAGAACGTGAGCGATACCTCTGGCTGGACCCACGAGTACGTGCGCAGGATCCTGCGCCACGACAACCTGGGCCAGAACTTCTTCACGAGCGTCTTCGGTTGGACTGGCGAAGACTTCGAGGCCGCCGTCGCAGAGGCGAACAGCGCAATGCACAAGTGGAAGGTCAAGCCCCGGCAGATCGTCAGGCACCCCGTCTCTATCGGTGCGAAGAGCACCGGGAAGCAAGACAACAGCGAAGCCGCGCGCAAGCGGCTTGAAAAAGCTGATCGCAAAGGCAACGGCCTCGAGAAGCTGCTCACTGGGCACCACTCTTATTTCAAGCTCCCGCATGAGCGGAAATTTGAAGCGCCGCCTAAATGGTTCGACCCGACAATGACTCTCAACGGGCGGGTTGCTGGAGTGCAGTATGATTTCCCGACTATTGTGCAGAAGTTCTTGCCTTTTGCGTATGAGAGAGAGAAGAAGAGGGGGAATACTGAGAAGAACGCTGCATCTGGCCATGCGACTGCCGCTGGGAAGGTGTCTTCTTCACAGCAGAAGCCAGCGTTGCCACCGACGCTATGGGATGTCGCTGGTCAAAAGCGGCAGCTCCCTCTTGATGACGAGGCGGCATCCGCTGACTTTGACGGCAACAATGCCAAGCGCCGCAAGCTGCGTGCAGATGATAGTGATGTCGTAGCGGACATTGACTTCACCCTCGACGACGACGACGACGCCTACGAGCCTCAACTTGCTCTCAACGACAACGACACCGCTACTGCGCCCCTCGACTGGCCATCCAACAACCGCACGCACGACAACATCAACACAGACGAAGAGCCAACCCTCTACCACTTTCCCCCTCACCAGCTCACCAACGTCGAATTGCACATCGGCTGGCTCACCGCCCAAGAAGACGGCACCCTAATTGTAGAGAAAGGCTTCCGCTCCCTCAACACCTGGCTCGAAAGCGCGAACCCGCTGCGCTACAACGACGACATCATCAAAGAAAGCCTGCGCATTGGGTGGGACTCCGGGTTGCAGATCTTCTGGTTTGACGATTACAATCTTGAGCCTTGGGTTGCGGCTGACGTCCATGCGCTTGCGGGCGCGATCGATAGGGTGTCGAGGAAGGCGGACGAGGTCTGCTTGTTTGTTGCGAGGAGTGCTGGGGTCGTGGGCAGTTTGCCTGTTGAGCAGAGAAGTAGGCGTCAACGCTTTGATGCATGTGCGAACATCGACTGACGCACTCGCAGAGCTGCAAAACCAGACCGAGCAGACCATCGTCCTCATGCCCGTCGCCGCAGGGTCTCCGGGTTCTGCCACCAAGCTCGTTCGCGCGTCCGGCGAGTCCCCTGATGGCCCGCGCACCGTTCGCCATGGAAACAAGCACTACTTGATCCCTGGCATCTCCGTCAGTCTGGCGAAGAAGCTAGGCGAAGCAGTAATGAAGTCACGCATTTCGTACGAGTACCGTGACGAAAGCGGCAAGAACGATTCTGACCAGGGCGGTGGTGAGGGTGGTGAGGTTGGGAAGCATGGTGACGATGATGGCGTTGACGAAGAGGAGAAATCCGTTGACGAGGAAAAGGACTACCCTTGAGGACTGAAAATCAAGACGAGCTATCTCGAATGCACTCTGATGCTCGGATTGAACAATTGATGGTGCGTGCGCACTGTTGCTGATCGCCGTGCACCTCGCTACCGTAAGTCGATAGCCGGTAGTGATCAATGTGCGCTTCGAGAATGTCTCCGTGTTCCAACACCATGCTTTCATTGTTGCAATCTATGGCGGAGCACAGATGCACACCATTGTCTGAAAGTGCAGGCGTGGAGCCTGCGCCTCCATATGACTCAAGACGGAGAAACTCACCAGGTCCACGCACAGTAAGGTTTGACAGATCGAGAGCTGCTTCTCACTTTCTTGATCGCTAGTGCATGGTCATTCTTGGTTGGTGAGGTGATTATCTGCTTACGATAGTTGCGACAACGAACGAGACCACCCATCGACCCCCCAACGAACATCTCAAACAACAGACCGACTAGCCTGCACAACCCAATCGTAAACCGTAAAAGTGATCGAACTGCTAAACGTAAGCCTAACCAACCTCGGCGTCGTCGCCTTCCAAAACACGCCCACGCCCTCTGAAGCCAGCATCTTCCGCGCGCAAGCCAGCATCCCGCTCCCTCCAGCGCCTTGAGTCTGCACGCGCGTCTTGATGTTGTCGAACGGCATGCTGGCGTACACCGTTATCACGCCACTGCCGGCGCCCGCAGCGAAAGTGACGACTGACGGACTCGCGTTGGCTCGAATAGTGTCTGATTTCTTGAGCAGGTCGCCCAGAGCGCTGAAAGTCGAGAAGCGCACGGCGCTGTTCGTGCCTTGCTTGCAGACGACGGGCGCCAGGCCTCGCCAGAATGACAAGATGCCTTCTTGGCGGAGCATCTTGGCGACGAGTCGGGGTGCGGAGAATGTCGTTCCTTTTGCTTGGGCGGTGGCTGTTGCGTTGACGATGCGGGTTTTGACTGCTTCGCCGGGCGTGACGACTAGGATGCTCTCGAGGATGCCAGCGCAGAGGCCGGCATATACGCTCAGGAGAGGGCTGGATACGAGCCCAGGGAACAGACGTGGAAGATTAGATCGTGCGGTTTCGAACCCGAGGAACCGGATACCTGACTTGGCCATGTTGCTGGCCGCCAGCGCTCCGCAGCCAGAGTAGAGTCCTCTGATGCCGGACGTTGCCAATGTTTCGCGGACAATGGCAAGAGAGGAGAGGGATTTTGTCGCTGGTAATTGTCGACGAGTCTTGATGTACTCTACGGGATACTATGAGGACGTGTCAGAAGGCCTGTGGTTGCACACTTTGACTGACTTCTTCAAATCGTGGAAGCTCACTGTCACTAAAGTCTCGCATCCACCTGCTGCTGCTCCAGCAGCTATACTTGTAGCAACAGAGGGTTTGCTCATATTGGGTTCTGCTTCAAGGATCCAATGTCGTATGAGAGAATGCTTGAACGAGAGGATCAGCCGCAGTTGGCGATTTGATAAGAAAATGGGATACAATGCGTTGCCTACTACTCTTCAAAGGAGAGTATCTCCATACTTACTATCTCAGCTCTGGCCTGAGCGCCGCATGTCGGCGCAAGACGCTCTCAACCGCAGCATGCACTGTCAAGTATCCAAGATCTTGGTGCAAAGAGAGCCGGGACTGTCAGCAACGGAGCTTGACCGAGAAACATTCGCGTCTGTGCTCGATATAAGATGGTACTCCACTTCGGCACGCTGGAGCCGGTCAGCATCGCAATCGGAAGATGACCGAGATGTAAACAGGCTGTGTTCAGCTCGAGACACAATAGCAGTTCGAGTCGTTGAGTTTCTTGAACCTGCGTCGGTAAAATGTGAATCCGCGGGGCAGTGCACTTCCAAGGAACGCATCACGCCGCAATTGGAAACGCGATATGGGAACTACGGAACGGATACCTTGAAGCATCATCGGAATGAGTACGCTGATTCCCGCGTAGACTCATATCATCGGCGCTGGCACAAGACTTTCTGCAATTTATGTTACAGCAATCAAATTCGAGAACGCGAGCACTCAATATCAACGAGATCAACGAAGATAGTACCTTAAATATATTATCATCAATACGCTGATCTAGCAATAGTCATGTGTATATCGTAATGATTCTAATGCACAGCCTCCCTCCAAGTAATTCCAAGAATCCGCCTAGTCGCAGATATCCCAAAGGCTCTTGGCGTTGGTTGAAAAGACCTTCTCAACGCTGCCAGCCTCTGCCGCCCATTCCAAGCACCTCTCCTCAAAAGGCTTGATATCAAGACCCTCGAAACGGGTGTGCGGCCAATCGCTGGCAAACACAGCCCGGTCGCTCCGAACGCGGAGGATTTCCTTCGCAACAACTTCCAGCTGAGAGCTCTCGAGCTCGACACGGTACGGCGCGGAAAATTTGACGTAAGTGTTGCCTTGCTCGAGCAGATCGATCAGAGACTGGAATCCCGTGATCGAGTAAGGGTTGAAAGGCATCGTCGAGTTGTCTGAAGGCTTCGACGGCTGTGCGAAGTGATCGAAGCACACTTTGACTCCGAGCCCGTCGATGGTCGACTGAAGGCCTGGGAGCAAGTCCATCGACATGTAGATCTGCAGCATCCAACCGAGCGGCTTGATGATCGCTGCGTACTTGACAATCTCGCTTCTCAGCACCTCGATGTCTGGTGTCTTTTCGGTTGATGCAAGATTGAGGCGAACACCGCGCACACCGAGACTGTGCCATTCGACGAGAGTGTTGTTGTCAATGTTGGTCGCGTTGAAGACGACGACACCCCGCGAACGATCAGGGCCGAGTGCTCTGATGGCGTCGAGCAAAGCGCTGTTGTCGAAGCCGTAGATGGATGGCTGAACGACGACGATATTCTTCATGTTGATGGTATTCTCGAAGGTAACAGCATCCCAGACAGAGTGAGCTGATGGCGTATATACGGCATCTGCGGATAGCGGATACCGCTCTGGGTCGATGATGTGCATGTGGCCATCCCAGCCATCGGTGGGAATGCTGGCGTTGGATTCTTGAAGGCCACGAGAATACTTCTTCGGGCCTTCAATCGCGGCCGGTTTTGCTGATGCTCCAGAGAAAAGAACAGCAGCACGCACCTCGCTGCTGGTAAGGAAGAAGAGGCTGAGAAACGAGTGGTTCACCGTCCTGAAGAGGTGATTTAAAGTTGCGGCGAGCATCTTGCTGAATTGATTATCGTAAGATCGTGACAGAGCAAGTTTGTGGTACTTGTGTCGATTTCCAGAAAGAGTCTGGAGATGCGAACTGCCGTTCCAGTTTCTCGCAACCAGTGTCGACCTCGTGCTTAAGAGGCCCTCAAAAGGCCCGAGTCGCCCTACTCCACCTGGCAGACCTTGGTGGAGCCGCGACCGGACAACTTGTGCCGGCCGTCGACATCGCTGCACGCTCATATCCGGCACTGGAGCATGCCATGTCTTGTTAGCCTAAGTTGCCACAATACTCACCCAGGTGGGAAGTCAGTTCGGAACTTGACCGAATGAGTGGGCCGTGCGGAGGACAAGCAGACTCGTGACGCCGAGACGGACGATGACCGAGCGCGCAAACTCCACCTCATCTTTCTCCCCGCATGGCTTCTCCAGAGATTGTGGGGATGGGGTTATTCATCATACCGTGATCGGATTGAACGGCACGTCGAAAGCGAAGGCGTTCAATACAAATATCACGTCGAGGTCGGCGTGAGGAACACGGTCTGACTGTCAAAAACAAACACCTCGACGAACATGGGTAAAACGCCTGCATATTACTACATTGCGCTTGCCTGCATTGCATGTGCAGGCATACCGAAAGGTGAATAAACACCCCACTCGGTCTTCACGATCGTCAAGCTGACCATTGAGATCAGGCTACGATGAAGGAGGCTTTTCTGCGAGCACAAAACTGCCATCGTTCGTCCAAGACTTCAACCTGGTGAAAGCGAACTGGGAAGGCCGGGCATCGGAATTGGCAGATCGAAAGGCCAACATCTCATCCTTCGGTGTGTTGGGAGCAGCATTTGGATCGCTCATAGCAATCTTCCTCAATGACCGAATCGGCAGGCTGCGTACGTACCAGCTGGCCATTTGCGTCTGGGGCGCGGGCATTCTCATGCAGATCTTCTCGTCGGGAATCTATGGATTTATGCTGTTTGCGAGGATCTTTGGAGGTCTTGGAGCAGGCTCTTTGACCGTCACTGCGCCCCTCTTTCTAGCCGAGATCGCCACGGCAAAGAGGCGTGGTCTGATGGTCAGCTTGTACATGGTCGTGTTGCTGACGTTCTTGACGCTCGGTGAGTAGCCATGGGCGCAAGATACCAAGTTCCTGTACTGACTCCCGTTTAGGCTTCTTCATCAACTACGGCGCTGAAAAACACATGGCATCGAACCGCACTCAATACCGCCTCGTGCAGGGAATTCCTCTGATCCCGACGGGGATCGCATTCATCTGCTCATGGTGGATGAGCGACACACCTCGCTGGCTTGCATCTCAAGACCGATACGACGAAGCGCTCGCATCTCTTGCACGCCTTCGCGGGTCCGACATGAACGACAACACCGTCCGGGAAGAGTTCGAGCAGATTGAGGCGCAGAGGCGGCAGAAGCTTGCGGACCTTTCTGGCACGTCGCTGTGGAATGTGTTGAAAGAGATTGTGACGGTGCCTACGTACCGCAGTCGCTTCCTTCTTGTGATGACCATGCAGACCATCGCACAGTGGTCTGGCGGCAATGGAATTACAGTGAGTACGCCGAATAAGTGCACACCTCAGGGCATGAACTGACAGCTTCGCAGTACGTAAGTCGATTTCCGCGGAGAATATCTCTTTCGTCACCTCATGGAGTCGAAAGCTCGCGATTCAAAGACAAAAGCGCTAGACCGCTCAAACGCACACGCTGACCGTCGTCCTCTCACAGTACATCCCCGAAATCTTCCAGTACGCCGGCATCGACGGAGAATCCAGCTCGCTGATCTCCTCCGGCGCGTACGGCATCGTAAAGCTCGTCTTCACCATGGTCTTCGCCTGGGGCCTGATCGACATCATCGGACGCCGGCGCTGCTTCCTGGCCGGTCTCTTTCTGCAACTTGCTGCCCACATCTACATGGCCGTCTACATGTCGTACCAGCCCGGCGTCGCGAGCAACAAGTCCGCCTCGGATGCCGCGATCGCGTCGGTCTTCATCTACGCGGTCGGATGGTCCATCGGCCTGTGCACTGTCCAGTACCTGTACGGAACGGAAGTGTTCCCGACGAGGATCCGCAGCGTCAGCTACGCTTCCAGCATGGCGCTGCATTGGTTCTTCCAGTTTGCCGTCGTGAGGGTGACGCCGAACATGTTCGTCAGCCTTGACGTGTGGGGAGCGTACATTTTCTGGGCTCTCATCTGCGGCTGCGGCATCGTCATTCTCGGTCTTTGGGCTCCGGAGACGAAGGGTGTGCCGATGGAGCGCATGGGCGAGCTGTTCAGTGGCCATTGGTGGATGGGATGGAGGGCAAAGCTCGGCTCTGAAAGTCTCGAGGAGCTCGTGCGGGAGGGTAAGGTCAGCGAGGAGAACGTGACCACGGACACTCGCGTGGAGCGAGTATAGATCATTTTGATAGATCGTAGACATGGAAATTCCTTCTTAGCAAGAAAAAGACAAATCATTCTTGCGAGTATTACTGAGTTATAATCGTACTCATTGCTCCTGTCGCCAAGACGTGGTTGCTGAGTTTGCACATGGTCTTCCAAATTGATTAAATACTCACTGAGAGCAATTTTCAATGCCGGAGTCGGCTCTAGTACCAGGGCTTATCCAAATCGATATCAAACCCAGCGTTGACATTCGCCGAGATGGGCTCCAGCTCTGGAAGCAAGTTGAAGAAGTCCGGAGGTATCTCGAGAGCGTTGAAGTCCGGAACGGCGAAGGCATCGTAATTGCTTGTCCAAGCTTGTTCCGATGCTAGATTGCCAGCCGGTTGGTCTTTGGCTTGCTCCTGTTGGTGTTGTAATGAGCTGGTCAGGTGGTGGGAGCCGTCTGGTTCTCGGGATATCAATTTCGTGTCTAGATGTTGCAGCTCTCTATAGATGAGCGCTAAGGCTGAGGTGATGACTGGCAAGAATGGTCAGCTTAGCAGGCATATTTGCTACATAGCCAAGCTTACTAGGGCTGGTCACTTTGATCCTCTCCAGCGTCTCGACACAAAATTTGAGGCTGTCCATGGCTTGAGAAGTGAAGTCTCTCGTAGCTTGCACTTGAAGCAAGAAGACAGATGCTGCGATGTAGACTGCATACGCCTGAGATGTAATAACATGGCCGTGACCGAAGGACCTTGTGAAAAAGCTGAAAAGTACAAGGATAGCGTTGGCAGCTTCGAGACATTGCCGGAGGTGATGTCCGCTCTGCGAATCGCTAGCCTCTTCGTGCTTGCCGTAAGTCGTGAGCAAGGGTCTATGCAGGAGTATCCGTGTAGTATGATATAGGAGGCTGTGCCATGTTAGTTGAGATGTCTGGCAGGCTGCCCAAACTAGTATGCTCACTTCAAGGTTACAATGTGGCTCGGCGGGCACTGCGTGGGCAGTGACTGAACCGATATTGTGAGATGAGCCGGAAGTCGTTCATGCCATGTCGCAAGCCTTCTCTCTTCGTCAAAAGCGCATTTGGCCACCTCTGCAAGAGTGCTCTCTTTCACCGGATTGTACATCGTGACCAATACAGCGTTCAAGATCTTGGACAGAGCGCATGTATTAATGAAACAGGATGTGGTATGGGCCTGCATTGGCGGATAGTTGTCAACGTAAGATTGATCCAGCCCTTGTGGTACCCACGTTTCGATCTCTCCAGTATCATCCAACACGTGAAGCGGTGGACTTTCCGAAGTCTCGTGTAGCGCCGGCAGCCGACCCAGATAGAGTGAGATTATTTTGTCCCAAAAGTAGCACGACCAGAAGAGACGATTTCGGATCTCGATTTCCTCAACAGAGAGTTGAACGGTCTTTGCGTATTTCCGCCCGTCAAAAATGATACCCAAATCGACAATCAGTCTGAAGGCCATGCCACTGTAGAGCCACGCTTGAGAGAGATTGCCTGCGCCGCATTCCTGGGCACTGAGTAGTAGCAAGGCCTGTACTGTAGGAATGGAAGGAGCGCCAGTTTGCAGAGCGGTCATGAGATCAGCTCGCGCCTGACGGCCAAAGTACGCACCGCCTTCGAAGGGTTCCAGGAGAGGTAGGATACGCTCGTTTGCCTTAGCCCATCTCACAGAGTGTGCGAGAACAGCATTCAGCAGTAAGACCGAGCAATACGGGCCATTACTTTGTAAATCACGGGTAAAGGTAGGCCGGTAGACGAAATTGAAGACAGGCTGTATCCAGCACCAGTGGAGATCCAAGAGGATTTGTATTACCTCGGGTAGATTAGACAACTTTTCGAGAGCACGCTCCGTCCAGGCACTGTTGATGAGTTCCTGCTTCGCCTGCTCGGGATTATGCTCCGAGCCAGATGCTGCAGCATAATGGTCATTGGGTCCTGCAACACCCAAATTCATGAAGCTAGTACGGCCATGGAACGAGATGTGACCACCATCGCGCCTGGTCAGACTGGGCAAGTTCCTCGATGACTCTGAGCGTTCGTCTACCGGGGATTGAACGGATCCACTTTGCTCAGAGCCAGGCGACTGATTTGGCAGACCTTGAGCTTTCGCCAGAGCCGTCTCAAGCTCCGATATACGACTTTCTAGCCTTTGAATGTGGGACAAAGATGGTGCTCTAGACCGATACCGTTAGAATGCGAATGGGGTACAGCCATTGAATCTTCTTACAATTTATAGACACACGAATGGTCGCCTCTAGCCAAGCAACGAGCACAAATGGGATGGCCTCCATCGCATTTGACCTTTCTGCGCCGACATGATTCACAGGAGAATGCGCTCTTTTTACGGATACCGCCGTCTGGGACCGGAGGGCTGCTTGGCGGTGCCATAGCAGTGAAATCAGAAGATAGGTATATACAGCAAACGATGCAACGAAAGCATGATGTCTGTCTGAATCGCGCGAAACGATTCCGACCGGTCGGGTGCTTCTAACGAAGATGCGGAGGGCATAGAGGATGGCGAATGGAAGCGAAGGAAGCGAACCGATCGGCGCGGTCTTCTCCGCACTCGCGTGACTCGCGTGACGGGAAGACCCGCCGGTCGGGGAGGCAGCCAGGCACCTCCGAGAGTCCAAGCTCTGACGAACGAGCTGGAGACACACGGACTGCCGCGGACAGCGTCTTCCAGAAGACCACGCCAGACCTCCACCGCGCATCAATCGGCGAGGATCCTCACCATGGCCACCGCATCGATCGCCAGAAGCAGCTGCTTCCGCGCAGCAACCCTGTTCAGCCGCCCGTTCGCCGCGCCCGCTCCCTCGAAAGCCTTCTTCACCACCTCCGCACCATTGAAACAGCTTCGCACAACCTCCAGACCAGCGACTCCTTCTCTCTCGATACTCTCCAGCATAGCCCGCAACCCCGTGGCTGTCCGCGCACACACTCAAGCAATCAGACATGCATCCACAAGCGGCCAGCCCGCGCAAAAAGCCGCCCCAGCACAAGGAGCCTCGCCCGAGATCCTGACCTGGAACCGCTTTTTCGACCTCAGGCGCAAGCGCCGCTTCATCAACCTCGGCGCCTCCGTCGTCACCGCCTTCATCACCGTCAGTCTCGCGGCGCCGATGATCGCCCAGCAGGACATCGACACCTGGGGCGCGCAGATCTCCGGCATGGACCCCTTCGTGGTGCTCGGCGTGACCACTTTCACAGTAGCCATCTGCGGCTGGATGTGCGGCCCTACTTTCGGGACGGCCGCTTTCAAGATATGGGCGGGAAGGAGAGGATGGAACGCTGCTATTGCGCACGTGAGTACTTTTCGGCGCAAGGATCACCACGGAACGAGGTGTACTGACGAACAATCACAGAAAGAGAAGAGCTTCTACGCTCGCATCAAGCGCTACCGCGCCGACCCGTCTGCCAGCAGCCCTCAGAACCCAATCCCGGATTACTACGGCGAGAAGATCGCGAGCGTGAAGGACTACAGGCGCTGGCTGAAGGACCAGCGGACCTTCAACCGCAAGAAGAACAGAAGCTTCATCTGAAGGATCCGATGAGCGGTCAGGGAAAGAGAGGCGGTCATGATGCGAAGTTCGGTCGCACGGAAGGAGTGTGGTTTGCATTATGGCAGGAAAACGTTGGAGCATGGCGAAAGAGGCGTTATCGATTTGAATATTTCCACGCAGTTGGACGGCCATCATCGATTGAGCTGGATAAAGTTGTTCATATGTACGACTACGGCTAAGTTATACAAACAATTTTCTCCTGTCCAAAAGTATCGTCCAATAATCCACTCCACCAGATCCAATCAGTACTTGGCGCCCAACTCCTTCTCCCTCCTGATCTGCTCCTCGTCAACAACAATGATCGCCTTGCCCTGAATCTTGCCACCATGAACCATCTCAACCAACTCCCCGATCTTATGAAGACCGTAAAACGGATTCGTCTTGACCGTCACCCCGTGCTCCGCAATACACTTCAGCATACTCTTGGACTCCTCCGGCGAACAAATCAACGACCCCCTAATCCTGATGTCCCGGAAAATGATCTCCGGGAACGGGATCTCCACCACGTCCGGCTGCGCAATCTGCACCATCAGCCCATGCATCTTCGTCACCGCGCACGCCAGCCCCGCCGCGCTCGGCGCATCGCTCAGATTCACCGTCGCGTCCGCGCCCATCCCGCCCGTAACCCCCTGCACCGCCCGCACAGCCTCCTCCTTTCCCTCCCGCGCATCGACAACCACGTCCGCCCCGTGCTCCCGCGTCAACGCCAGCCCCTCATCCCGCGCATCGACGCCCACAACCTTCAGCCCCAGCGCCTTCGCAAACTGGATCCCCAAGTGCCCCAGCCCGCCTCCGCTCCCGACGAAACAAACCCACTCGCCGGCCTTCAGCTCCGTCTCCAGCACGGCGCGCCAGACCGTCCTGCCCGCGCACGCCAGCGGCGCCGCGCTCATGAAGCTCACCGCGTCCGGCAGCGCCGTGGTACTCCGCGAATCAGCCTTCACGTACTCGGCGAAACAGCCCTGCGCCGTGACACCAATGTGGCCTTCGATATTAGTGCAGTACTGCAACTGCTTCTCCGGGCCGAGACAATCGGGGCATGCGCCGCACGGGTGCAGCGGCAGGCCGCACATGACTCTGTCGCCGTTGGCGAAGTTCTTGACAGCGGATCCAACAGCGACGACGGTCCCCGCGCCCTCGTGCGAGGCCGTGACGGGCAGCTTGGTGCCGAAGACGCCGGCCTGCACCATGCTGTCTGTGTGGCAGTTGGAGGCGACGGCGACTTTGACGAGGAGGTCGTGCGGGGCTAGGTCGGCGGGGACGGGGACGGAGTTGATTTTGTAGGGCGTGTTGTAGGCTTCGACTTGGATTGCGCGCATTTTGGAGGGGAGGGAGGGGAGGCCATTTTGGGTGCGTTGGAGAGGAGTGTGTTGCTCAAAGGAAGGTGGGTGGTGCTGTCGGTGAGCTGTGGGTGGAGCTGGTTCTGGAAGGTGTTGCTGAGGGGAGGTCCGAGAGGAGCATCTTGGAGCTTTTCAATGCTCCGGTGGAGCTCGAATGATTTGTGTTCTGACGTTTGTTATTCGGGAATAATCAAGATAGGCTTCGAGATGGAGGTGGGGTTGGTCGAGATCCGACGGGCTGTCGTCATGCCGGTTGAAGCATGGCTGGCGGTCGATCAGGGTCCACGGTGTGGACATTGCTTTGCGAACATGTCAAATTGATCTGTGTCTGCTGAAGTCTTGCTCACAGTGCTTGAACCTTTGTGCTTCAAGACAAGGTCTGGATCTTCGATGGCCTGACGTCAGCGACAAGCAGCGGGGCATGCTGAAAACAATAACATCACCTCGAACACCTTCATACCGCTGGATACTTGACGGTGCAAGATTGTTATTGCTGGCAATGGAAGCTGAGCCGGAACTTGGCCAGTAGCGTTCATTGCACTGTGGATGAGAACAAGCATGTCGACTACGTTGTCCCGGCTCATGCAGATCCAGACGCATGAGAGTCTATCTGTCGAGGAAAGTAACAGTTTCGCCTTGCTCGAAGAGGTTGATCCCTCGACCAAGGGACCCAACTCGACACAATTGGAGTATCGACTTCGAGTAGGTCAAGAAGAAACGGTACGTACCTGTCTCAGAGACAGGACAAGGATTAGATGCAGATTGCCACGTGTTTACCTCCTATCGTCCTGGAACACGGTCCTCGACGGGAAGAGCGCCCCGGATTCACACGTGCGGGTAGTTTGAAGACATCAAGAGCCGTATCCGCCCAGATATGCTAATCGGACACTTTGAAAGATTATCGAGGAAATCCTGCTGGTTCGAAGCAGACTTCTCGTCGAGGTACATGGCCCGATAGAGGCGGAAAGGGAGGCTGAAGTGACCCAACCGGAGCGCGATACATCATGGCCAAATCGAGCGAGCATTGAACTTTCAAGCCAGCCACGATTCTGGCCTCATCTTCTGTCACGTGCACGCGCGTGTGATGAATGCGATGGTATGAGCAAGTAAATGTCTTGGCGCAGCAGCCACCGCAGCTTTCGATGCAGCGAAGCGTGTGCAACCAACCAGCAGATGCGGATACCTGCTCACTCTTCAGCAAACACCCCGAAAGCGCGTTCACGTGTCCGAAGCCATGTGTGAGCGACGTGGGTGCGGCGTGGGAGCGGTGGCCAGACCGACTGGAATGTGGACTCTGGCATCCACACCACCACTCGTCCAGCCGTATAAAGTGATTGACAACCGACCACCACCTTGAGCCTCTCGACCTCTCTGCTGAATTCTTCGTCGTCACAACAACCCCGACGATGAAAACCGCCGCTATCATCGCCGCCGGCATCAGTCTGGCCTCGCCCGCCTCTGCTTCCACCGGCAGGGAAGGCCACGGACTCATCGGTTATGGCATCCAGATGTACAATCCGACCTGCGCCTTCGCCTGCCAATCATCCATCAGCAACCCCTTGGACTGCCCAGATGCCCATCACGACATGGAAGGCATGGTCATGAAGCGTATGTCCGGCATGCACGAGGAGAAGCCTTCGCCCGAATGCTACGCCAACAACGTCCCGTACTTGCAAACACTCGCATACTGCATGTATCAATACTGCGCGGATGATGTGGCCAACTCGACTCGCGACAAATTCTTCGAGATGAGCATTGGAGGTCGCATGAAGCAACCGCCGAAGCCGCTGTACTCCTACTCTGAAGCGTTGCTCAGGATCGATCGTGCGCCGACGAACACCACGCCGGCAGAGGAAATGCTGATGGAGGTCAGCTTGGTGGCGGAAGAGGACTATCTCCCGAACTTCAACGGCAACTATGGCTTCGAGAGGGCTGAGGGTGTCCACTCTCGCTATGGGTGAGTCTATGATGATGCTTCATGCATTATCCTGTTTCTCAGCTGACAGATACCAGAATCATCGTCATGGCCACTGGCATCGCGATCCCAATCGCAGCATCCCTCCTCCGATTCCTGCCCCTACCAAAGCGTCTCGGAAATCGCCTCAATGCCTACTTCAACTACCCACCCGCTATGGGGTCCCGGCACAGCACTCCGCTTCTGAATCTGATGATCATGCCGACTCGCGGACAGTCTCTGTTCTTATTCTATCTGGTGGCCGTCAACGTCATCCTATGTTCGGTCGGTTTCGAATCTCGCCAGCCCAATTCCTGGTTTGCTTCATCCGCAGAAGAGATCAGATCGCTTGTTGCGAATCGCACGGGTGTGCTGAGTCTGGTCAATCTCGCACTCTCTGTACTATACGCTGGCCGCAACAACTTTCTCATCTTTCTCACCGACTGGCCGCAGTCTACTTACCTTCTGCTCCATCGCTGGACGGCTGGTATCGCTACCTTACAAGCTTGCATCCACTCAGCGATCTACCTGCACAACTACCTGCAATCTGGCGATCATGCAACGGAAGCCAAGCTCGACTACTGGGTCTGGGGTGTCGTCGCAACGCTCGCCATGACTATTCTTCTGCCGACTTCAATACTTCCTCTTAGACAGAAAGCCTACGAGATCTTCCTCGCCTGGCATGTGATCGTGGCTTTCTTCGCCATCCTCGGCTGCTATTTGCACATCTTCCTCCGCTTCGAGCGTCAGTGGGGCTACGAGTTGTGGGTATACCTGGCATTCGCTTTCTGGGCCTTCGATCGACTTATGAGATTCGCCCGTCTCGCCAGAAACGGCATCTGCAAAGCCAAAGTCACCGTCATCGACGAAGACTACATCCGCCTCGACGTCCCCGGCGTAACAGGCGAAGGACAAGCCTACCTCTACTTCCCCACCCTCACCTGGCGAGTATGGGAAAACCACCCCTTCTCCATCGCCGGCGGCTTCCTGCACATCAACCCCGACGCCAAACCCACCGAGACCCACGTCTCCTCCAGCGCCAGCTCCGCCCACGCCTCCACAACCACCGACATCGAAAAACACCCCACCGTCTCAGTCAGCCCCACAACCAAACCACACACTCCCACCCCATACTCAAACCCCCACCAAAACCTAACCTTCATAATCCGCACCCACACCGGCACCACCTCCCTCCTGCGCTCGCGCGCCTCCCTCCCCCTCCTCCTCGAATCCCCCTACCCCGGCTCCCTCCTCCACCCCACCCCCGCAGCCCTAAACGCCCACCCCCGCCTCCTCTGCATCGCCGGCGGCGTCGGCATCACCGCCCTCCTGCCCTTGCTCGCCTCGCACCGCGGCGCCCGCAAACTCGCCTGGGGCGTGCGCAACGCGAGTTTGCTCGCCGGCTTGCGCGATCTGACCGAGGGGCCGGGCATGGCGGGCGTGCATGTGCGGACGAGCGTGGGGGCGAGGTTGGATGTGCGGGCGCTTGTGGAGGGGGAGGCCGGGAGGGTTGGAGAGGGCAGTCTGGCGGTTGTTGTCAGTGGGCCGCCGGGGATGGCGGATGAGGTGCGCGCGGCTGTTGTGCGGGTTGTGGGGAGGGGAGGGGTGGTGGGGTTTTGGGAGGAGAGCTATAGTTGGTGAGGTTGGGTGGGAGGGAGGGGAAGTGGGGTTGGGGAGCGAGGTTGGCGTGCTTTTTGTGGCTGCTTAGATGTCAGTACAGTAAACGCATTTCTGGAATCATTCCGCGTGTTCATGTCAATTTCTCAAGCGACGTTTATCGCCGCAGCATGCCTTGCAAACTTTCCTCCGTTGGCTTGATCGCTCTAGCGCCCGAGCACCGCTTCAGAGTTGGTAAGGTAGGCAGTGGAGGCAGTGCAATACGTCTGACTCAGATGAGGAGCACGTCCGGGATAGCCAAGCACGCCACATTTGTCGTCATGATACTCTGCAACGATGTGGATATATCTGCACTCGGGAATGCATACAGTCTGCAACACACGCCGGTCGAGTCCGTGCTCCCAACACGTCAAGGCACGTCTGGTCGTTCTGCGTTGAATGCGGACTGAGCGCGAAAACAGAGGCAGAGAGGCAGACTCGTGCTTAAATTGGCCTTGAAGCTTGAAGGGCGATTGAGGACTATAGTGCCATTCTGAGCAGATGCTTGAAAATGTACATCTTCATGTGGAATACAAAAAATAGACACGTATGGGTCCCAAACGACGTACGATGTCCGATCGATCTGGTGGGATATCATCGGGGAGGTCAATGGCTGCTGAGAACGGTATGCCCAGCGCGTTATGCGCGTCAAAGAAACAAGCATGGCTGAGGCGCGACGTAGGTCACTCGACGCTATGGAGGCACAAGTTTTCGACATTAATAAATTATTTGACGGCGATGCTCGTGAAACGGACAAAGAGAGTCGTCACGAACACATACAGTAGCCTCGAAGACTTAACATCGAATCAGTCCACCTCTACAATGGACGGTACAATTCCCAAGAGAACAAGATGTCGAAACGTCGGTAAGCACCGTTCAGCAGTAGACAGGGGAAAGTTTTTGTGAACGCAATCCAAGATACCTAAGCGTAGAATGTACGAAAAGACAAAGCATGCCATTAGATCCACTCCAATCCAAATCTCACTCGCAAGCCAATAACATCTCATCAATGAACGTCGCGCATTCAGCGCCCAGGTGCAATACCAGGAGACCGACCTTTCGCCGTACGTATCCGCCCGCCTCGTCTTGGAGAAGGCGGTTCAACTAGGTAGGACGCGATGCAGACGTCCTGGCACTAACGAACGAAGAAGCCGAACTCGACTGCGGGTCCCTTGAGCTGGAAGCAGGACCGCTTGCCGCCTTCTTTGTCTTGTTCAGAGCTCGCTGTTCCGCGGCCTCGGCTCGCCGTCTCTCTTCTTCGGCGACCGCTTGAGCTTCGCGTTGCTGTTTCCTCTTTCCGTCTTCCTCGCGCTTTGCTGGAGAAAGGTCAGCCACCGTTTGGATCAAGTCGCGGCTGGACCTTACCTTTCGGCTTGTATGAGCTGAAGATCGGCAGAGCCACTCGCTTCTCAGAACGCTGGAAGACCTTGGCTTCCTGGATGTAAGGGTTGCCGATGACGATGTCATACGGTGCATCGTCAACGACATAGAACTCAGTCAAGCTGTACTTGAAGGCGTCGCGAGCGCACCAGGAGAGTTTGATCTTGTGGCTCGGTAAGCAAGTCTGCTGATTGAGGCTCGTAAAACCACGGGACCCGATGTCCGTCTCGCTCAAGATCTCGAGCTGGGATTCCAGGCCCTGTGCTGTGATGAGGGTCTTCGTGATGAAATTGGCATCACTTCCAGTGTCGTATTTACCTCGCACGGGGAACCAGCTCGAGCCGGAAGGTTCTTGGTGCGTCTTTGCAATAACCGCGTCGAGCATGGAAAGATCTTGATCGAGTTCCCTAGACTCAGGGCTGTGGCTGGCAATTACGCTATCACGCTTCGAGTTTGATGCGACTTTGGGTGTCGCCATACGCTCCGGACAGAATGAGTCGATGTCGTCGGCGCCGGACACCGAATCATTCAAAGCGCGCCTATGTTGCGGTCAATAGCCAGAAGGCGGTGGAGATTTGAGCAAATTTACCTCACCGAGGAATTGTCTTGTGCCCGCAGATTCGAGAGAGCTCCTTGCAAAGCTGTGGTGAGAGTTGTAAAGTCGCTTTGCATATCTGCCTGCTTTTGCTTTATCTCCTGCCATTCAAGGCTATGCTGATCAGCCTGCTGAAGAGCTGTTAAGGAACGGGGAACTCACTCTCGGCATAGATCGCGCATCAACACGACCGCGTTTCGGAATTCGTCCATCTCTTGCTTGCTCTTCTTACTGACCACTCCAGGCCAAGAGTCGATACCGTGCTGCTTCAGATACTTACTCGCTTTCTCCGACATGGAAGACCCCAAGCTTTCACATCGTTCGTAGAACTCTTTGAGAATGGACGTGGTGGAGCTCGGGCTCGCCTTAGCGATGATTTTGCCCGAATCTTCAAGCAGACCCAACAGCACATATAGGTCGGAGAACTCATTTGCCGGTGAATGGGCTTGCAGATAGCTCGGGAGAGCCGATATCCCGAGCGGTCTACTTGCTGGGTCCATTTCTTCTTATTGAATTCTTGCGATTTGGGCGGAGACAAAATGTTATGGAAAGTGACGAGGTAAGTAACGATCGTGAACAGAACAATTCAGAGCGGACCGTCCATCTTTTTGTACCTTGTGGTGCTGAGGCTGACGCGGTTCGCTCGCGTGCAGTCAGGCGCCTAAAGCTGTTTCGATCTCATGTTGCGGCGCTTAACGGTGCCGCATACTTGCAGTAGTATGTTTGACGATTAGGAAGCGACTTCTGTTTGAGGGGACAGAGAGGGCATCTAGAATGCTTGCGTGTTCTTTCAGACAACATCGGATGCGACGCGACAAAGCGTGCCGTATCCTTTCCTGCTAAGCGCTGAGGAGCCCAGCCCGGCGTCGCAAGGCTATCACAAGCTCGCGAACCTCATAGGCCAGTAGCCCGGAGCAACAAGGCTATCTTTGTTGAAATAGTCCTCGAACCTTCGTGAGCTCTGCTGTCAGTGTTATGCCAAACTCACCATCTGATCATCTCGGTGCTCAACTTTCCTTCTGCCGGCCAACTGTATTTTCTTCCTTCGACGAAACGTGTTGCACTCGAGCTCCGGGAGACTAATCGAACGTATAAAACCAAACTGAATGTTCAAACGAGTGTCGTGATTCGTAAATGCTATGAAATGCTCCAATTATGTAAGGATCAAAAGAGAGAAAATGTGCTCTATGCGAAATCAGTGTTGATTACAGCAATCCCCCTAATAATGCTCATGCAAGACCATCTAGAAAAGGTACACAGGCTGCGGGCCGATGTTGCCATACTGGCCAGAGCCGAACGGGTTGGAAGGAGTGACCTCCTGGCCATTCACATTGGCGACGCCGAAATAAGCCTTAGCCTTCTCCTGGTCGTTGACAACAGTCATGACGGCAAAAGCGTTCTCAGCACCGAACTGCGCGCTGTAGCCCCAGGAGACCTTGATGGGGGAGTCGGCGGTGCAAGCGATGTCGGACCAGGACTCGACGGGGGCGTCCTTGACGTTCGTGCGGATGACGGTGCAGGCTTGCGAAGAGCGGTCGTCGCTGGCGGTCAGGTTGAAGTTGTAGTCGCAGCCGGAGCGGTCCTCGGCGCAGTAGCGGCTGAGGTTCTCGACGGTCCAGGTAAGGTCTTCGGCCTTGGTTTCGCCGGAGGTTGCGGCGCCGGTGGCGGCTGCGACGGCGGCGCTGGAGGCTGCGACTGAAGCTGCGGTGGAGGGAACGGAGGCGGCGGTTGCGGTGCAGTCGCCACGGGCGATGGCTGCAGCGTTGCAGAAGAGGAACGAGGAGCTCGAGGGGGTAGGGGTTACCAAGGAAAGAGCGCCGTTGGTGGAGACGCAAGAGGCGCCGTTAGGGTAGCTGTGCGCGGGGTTGCAGGCGTAGCCGGTGCTGGAGGGCGCGGGAGTGACCAGCGAGAGTGCGCCGTTGGTAGAGACACACTGGGCACCGTTCGGGTAGCTGTGCGCCGGGTTGCAGGCGTAGCCGGTGCTCGAAGGAGCAGGAGTCACCAGCGAAAGAAGGCCATTAGTGGAGATGCAAGACGCTCCGTTGGGGTAGCTGTGCGCCGGGTTGCAGGCGTATCCAGTGCTCGACGGGGCGGGCGTCACGAGAGACAGGGCGCCGTTCGTAGAGATACACTGTGCACCATTGGGATAGGCGTGAGCCGGATTGCAGGGGTATCCGGTGCTGGAAGGCGCGGGAGTGACCAGAGTAAGGGCACCGTTGGTAGAGACGCAAGAAGCTCCGTTCGGGTAGCTGTGGGCCGGGTTGCAAGCAAAGCCAGTGCTGGAGGGAGCAGGAGTGACCAGCGAGAGGGCGCCGTTGGTAGAGACGCATGAGGCTCCATTGGGGTAGCTGTGGGCAGGGTTGCAAGCGAAGCCAGTGCTGGATGGCGCGGGAGTGATCAGAGTAAGGACACCGTTGGTAGAGACGCATGAGGCTCCATTAGGGTAGCTATGAGCTGGGTTGCAGGCGTAGGAAGCGGAGGACGTCGCGATAGGACTGGCAAAAGCACCGGTGGCTCCGGCGGCCAGAGTAACGAACGTAGACTGGCGCATTGTGATCGATTTTCCCTGAGGTGCTGATTTCTGTTTCGATGGGCTGTATAGTCGTAGTGGATATGAGGAAGTGAGCTGGTGATTTCAGTGTTTCCTTGTCAGTCCAGACGGATCTATTATATATGCCATCGACATGGCATCGGTAGGCTTTATTCCGGACCATCTACGTCAGTGAAGCCCAAACTCGTATTTTTGGATACGACCTAAACGACCGTCCACCGGATCGCCTAGCACCAGTGTTCAAATAGGGCGCTTTGACTTCAGGGTCTTGCTAACGAAATATGGCTTTGACATCTAGGGCTGAGGTCAACTTCAGTGCCATTGCACCGAAGATACTTGTCGTCATCCATCTCACAACTTGGCGAGTAAGCAGATCTGCCGCAGAGATGCATGATGTTACATGCAGCCTACTCGCAGACGTCTCTTCGCAGTGATTTCGAAGATCATACTTTGAGATGCTACAGGTCCGCGCACTGTATAGATGGACGGAGACTGGCTCCGGCGGAAAGCCTCGGGAAGTGCATTTGGAGCGTGCGGATTGATCCCAAGAATAGAACGCAGTGGCGAAGAAGAAAGGTCAAAAGTCTTGTAACCGTGAAGCTTCAGAGGCGTCCTCCACAAACCGGGGATCCAATACGAGCGCTCGGGCTCCGGCTTTCCCGGCCGTGCCGCGGCTCCAGGCGCGCTTAATCCCGAACCTTGACCTTCCTCCGAGACCACGACCAGCACCAGACCGAACCCTAAAGCGATGCTGCAATCGAACCCTCTTCTTGTCTGCGCTTGAGAGCGATGCGCAGATCGCTAAGAAAAAACAAAGGAACGTGGGCTTCTGTGCTGGCTCGTATCGTCAAGCGCAAAAGCTCGACGGCCATGGATTGGGCCCTTGAGTTGACTTCCGTGACCAACGATACAACTTGTGTGAAACATTGACAGACCGGCCAAATCGAGGACAATGCAACGATAACATAGCGCAGAAGATGACAATCAACCGGCAGAGAATCTTGCGCTGCATATCTCCTCAACAAGCAAAGCAGCCGCAACAATGAGGGCTTGAACCGGCTACAGTGCACAGTCAGCCACGAGGCCAATGAAATGCATGCCCGTGGTCAAGCGAAGTATAGCGGCCTGGCTATTTTGGATTAAGTTCCCCACGTCTACTCAACTAGCTCAAAAGCCGGACCCAGGGCCTCGCCCTTGACGCATGCCAGACGCCTTCCTGTCGACCGAGGCGGAGCCCACCGCAGACCTTTAGAGGCGGATTTACTTTTATCACATTACTCTACAGTAATCGCGTCAGCGAAAAATTGCCTCTGCAGTTCGTACTCCATGTCTTAGATAATCGAGGGTCCAGTCGTCCTGGATAGCTACATCGACAAAACGATGACTTATCAGCATGTGATGCGCCATAAATACTGGCGACCTTCCTCTCTGATCAGGAAATTCCGAGACGCAGACATCCAAGCCGATGCAAATACTCAAATATTCCCACCAAACCCAAACGACCATCCCAAACCCCGCCCTACCCTCCCAAGGTCCTGCCCTACCCTCTACACCACAAGCGAACAGGGCAGATCGACGCCCGCCTCGTATCCGTATCCCCAGCCGCGCCGCAGCGTCGATCAGCATCATTGACAATCGGCAGTCGTGCGACGACGCCAACGACGCTGGAGTCCGGCGTCGTGCTGTTTGAGGAGTCTGTCGCAAGCGTCGGAGTCCGACCTCCCTATAACGATCTCAAAGTCTGCGTTCTCGTTCACCCGAAGCCTTCGTCCTCCGACTGCACGAGGGAAGACGACTTACAGTCCTCAAAACGCGCACGTCAGCATCGGTGCTCTGACGAGGGGTTGTGATCTAAATCGAGACTGGAAAACGGAAGCTTTTGATGTCGCTCGACGTGGGTATGTTGCATTCGACAAAGTGGTCTGTGGGCGTCATCTGGGACCTCGAACAACAATAAGCAACGCCATCGCGGAATCGGTGACCTGGCTGCGAATCATGCCTTGCTCGAAATTAGAGGGAGACCCAGACTCCATTGCTAAGATCGGATCGATCAGTGAGCGTTCGTTGGCACAGCTGCTGGGTGACAGAGACCGCAATAACGAATTGGCCATCCAGTATCGGATCGGACGGGCACGCGTGAGGTCTCCAGCTGATTGTCAGATCTTTCATTCATGCTAGAGGTATGTGCATAGGATTGTCTCAGTCTCGACTGATGGTGTGTACACTAAATAAAAAATCGCCAGAACGCCCCGCTTACAGCAATAATATCCCACCCGATGCATGTGCTCCTAACCAAAACAAAATCGCTGCTTCAAAATTCCTTCAACGTGTTCCAATTTTTGTTTTCCCTCACATCAGCTCCACAGGCGGCCTAGAAGTATGCTGGAACTTCGTCTCCGCCCCGCCCGCCGGGCTGATATCCCCCGGACTGTCCGTCATATCCTCAACCTCGATAGCCGGCAGTGCGGGCGAACCACCATGGTCCTCAGGATGGTACACAACGGTCCCCGTGCCGGACCTCGTCCGCGTCGCACTCGGCTTGTACTCCTCCTCCTCCTGCTGTGCTCCACCGGCGTCCCGCATCTGCGTGTCCGCCACCGCGGCGTCCATGGGCCCGGGCTTGGCCTGCAGCTTGCTCAGGGCGCTGGCCAGGTCCTCGGCGTGCACCTCCTTGTTGGGCGGGTCCTCGTCGCGCATCTGCCAGCCCATGGGCGGGGACGGCGGCGGCGAGATGAAGAAGAGCTTGTCGCTCTTGGGCAGGTGCAGGTGGCGGTCGGCGGCGTCGAGGTTGGTGTGCTGGCCGAAGTAGACGCGGACGCGGCAGCCGAGGACGGACTCGCCGTCGAGGACCTGGCGGATGGCGACGGCGTCGTCGACGGTGTGGAAGGAGACGACGATGCGGCGGAAGGACTTGAGCGGGGCGAAGGTGTGGATGGTGGCGTGCTCGTTGATGGCGCGGGAGATGTTCTCGAGCACGGAGGAGGTGAAGATCTCGAGGGATTGGAGGTTGGTGATCAGAAGAGTGTTGGTGGGCGGCGAGGGGTGCGAGAGGGGCGGGAGGTCGGAGAGGTCGAGCGACATGCTGGGGGTGTGGCGTTTGGAGGGCGAGGCGGTAGGCGGGGTTGAGATGTCCATGGCCATGGTGGGTGGTGGAGTGTGTTTGGGTGGTGGTGGTGGTGAGTGTCGCGTGAGTGTTGGCGGAGAGGATGGGAGGATGCGCAGGGAGAAGGCAGACAGGTATGTATGGCCGCGGGGTCGAGAGGCTGTGCAGATGGTTCTGGAACAGAAGTCGGCGTGCAGCGATCGCGCATACCGCACCGCTGCTGCTGCGGCGGCGCAGACAGGCCGCTGACGTCTCGCCGAGCAGGGCTGAGCAGCGCGGGGAGGCGCAGGCGGGAGGCGCCGCGGGCCGGGCGGGAGAGAGGGTGTGACGAGACGAGACGAGAACAGCCTGAGGCAGAAACGCGAGCGTGGGGCAGTGAGCAGGCCACAATGGCACAAGCGGACTCCACCCGCGTGGCGTGTGGGCGTTCGTCGACGGGAGAGAGTATTGCCGGGATGCCTTGCTGCCTTGCTGCCTTGCTGCCTCGCTGCCTGGCTGCCAACCAGCAGATCGCGGATCACCACCAGCATGCACGCACGCACGCCATCGTGGCCATCCCCCAGCCGAGGCAGCGAGAGGCCTAAGCGAAGCAGCGCCGTTGAGCCCGCGTGCGTCACAACCCGGCTGTGCCACGCGATTGGCGAAGCCGCCCTCCCGCGCCGCAGCGGCCCGGCGTGCGATCTGCCGCGGCATCGCCCGCCCGCGCGCCGTCCGGCGATGATTGCACGACGGCGCCGGAAGGGCAACGGACGTCGCGTGGGCGGAGGCGGCGGAGGAAGGGCACAGAGGGCAGCAGGTGGTTAGGGCCCTCGAGAGGCTCAGAGCCACTCCTAGCGCCCGCCGGCCGCTGCTCTCGCCAGATCCCCCACCCGCCACTACTCTTCCCTCGTCCTGGCCAAACGATCGCCTCCTCTGCTCGAACCGCCGCCGCTGTGCCTCTCTGCCTGTCCTGTCCTGTCCTGTCGCCACTCGCTACGCTGCACCGAAACTCTGCCCCAAGCGGCCGCCCACCCGTCCCTCCCCCCCCAAATCCTTCCCCCCTCACATCCCAACCCACATGCAGCAGCCGCTCGACCCCGAGCTGGGCGAGGAGGCCTTGGCCGCCCAGGACGACTTCAGCGAGTCTGACTCGGGCTACGGGGACGAGACGGCGCTGTCGACCGCCTCGCTGCAGTCCAGCGTCTTCGACTACGAGGAGGAGTACGGCCGCTCCTACCACGCCTTCCGCCGCGGCAAGTACTGCCTGCCCAACGACGAGCGCGAGCAGGAGCGCATGGACCTGCACTACCACTCGCTGCGCCTGGCCCTGGGCAACCGCCACTGGATCGCGCCCACCGGCGACGCGAGGTCCATCCTCGACGTCGGCACCGGCACCGGCATCTGGGCCATGGACGTCGCCGACGACCACCCGGCCGCGCAGGTCGTGGGCGTCGACCTGTCGCCCATCCAGCCGACCGCCGTGCCGCCCAACCTGGAGTTCCAGATCATGGACGCCGACGAGCCGTGGGCCGGCTTCGAGGAGCGGTTCGACTTCGTGCACACGCGGCTGATGAACGGCTTCAGCATCAAGTCGTGGGCCTTCTTCTACGAGCAGGCGTTCGCGGCCCTGCAGCCGGGCGGCTGGTGCGAGAACCAGGAGTTCGAGGTCGTCTTCGGCTGCGACGACGCCACCCTGCCCGCCGACAGCGCCTGCGTGCGCTGGGCCGACCTGTGGAACCAGGGCATCTCCAAATTCGGGCTGACCGGCCGCTGCTACCCGCAGGTGATGAAGGAGCAGATGGAGGCGGCGGGGTTTATCAATGTGACCACGCGCTTCTACCGCATGCCCATCGGCGCCTGGCCGAAGGACAAGGCGCTGCGGCAGAGCGGGCTGTTCAACGTCATCGGCTTGCTGGACGGGCTTTCCGGCCTGAGCCAGAGGGTCTTCACGCGCGGGCTGGAGTGGACCATCGAGGAGATGGAGGTGCTGCTGATGCAGGTCCGCGAAGAGTGCAAGAACAGGAGGATTCACACCTACTTCCCTATGTGAGTCGCGCCATTCCCATCCCGTACGCCAAGTGGCAATGCTAACAACGAGGTCGCAGATACGTCGTCTACGGGCAAAAACCGCTGGAGGCGCCGACCGCGTGAGATTTGAGAGACCTTGATACCCCCCCGCCCAAACCCAGGTCAGGCCACGACTTTCGGTTTGGGATGTTTTGTTGAGCGTTGCAGTTGAGTCGAGCTTTTGGCGATGATGTGTAAATAATGGCGCAGAAAGAAAAAAAATTATGGGAAATGAAGAGAACGAACGGATCTACTACTGTACAGACCTGTACATAAGCGACGGCACGGGGAAAATGAGAAGCGAGCATAGCGAATGGAAGTAATTACTTGGCTCTGGTATGATAATATTGTCTGGCGTGTAATAAGCAAACGTGTGCACAAACAGTACATGCAAGCAATTTTGGAAAGGAATCCTTTCAACATTATTATTCAAGCCTTCATCCCACTAGATACCACCGAAAAGAGATCGGCGGCCGATTGGGCGATCGCGCAGAGCCCCACAGCTTCACGCCTTCGAGCCGCCCGGGAGCCAGCTGAAAAGGTGAAACAGCAGATCGCCGGAGATCGTCGCCCGCGCGAGTCAAGACTTTCCGCTCGAACCGTCTCCGCTCTCAAATCTATCGATACTGTATAGATCGTTGCCGGAGATTTTCCGGCCGTCACATAGTGATATATCGCCTGTAGATGGCAGCACGCGTGCTCGTGCACCTCCACGCATCGCATCCGACTAACTCATCACGACTTTTTCTCCTTTCCTTCTTCCAATACTTCGAGCCCGAGAGCTTACAACTTCGCGCTCAGCACGGCGCGCATGCGCTTCTCCACCGCCTCCAGGTACTCGCCGGTGGTGACGTAGTCGTCCTTCTTGCCGCACGCGATGGCCAGGTCCTTGGTCATGATGCCCTGCTGGTCGACGACGTGCACGCACGCCTCCTCCAGGCTCTCGGCGAACTTGATCACCTCGGGCTGGCCGTCGAGCTCGCCGCGCTTGGCGAGCCCGCGCGTCCACGCGAAGATGGACGCGATCGGGTTCGTCGAGGTCGGGTTGCCCTTCTGGTGCTCGCGGTAGTGGCGCGTCACGGTGCCGTGGGCGGCTTCCGCTTCGAAGGTTTTGCCGTCGGGGGTGACAAGGACGGAGGTCATGAGGCCGAGGGACCCGAAGCCTTGGGCGACGATGTCGGATTGCACGTCGCCGTCGTAGTCTGGGGAGGGCTGTTAGCTTGCTGTTTTGTGTGATTGCTTTCAATGTGTCGCGTCACTCACTCTTCATGGCGATGAGCATGCCGCCGTCGGACTTGATCATCTGCGCGACCATGTCGTCGATCAGGCGGTGCTCGTACCACAAACCCTTGGACTCAAACTCCTTCCTGTACTCCTTCTCGTAGATCTCCTGGAAGATGTCCTTGAAGCGGCCGTCGTACTTCTTGAGGATGGTGTTCTTGGTCGACATGTACATGGGCAGCTTGAGCGACAGCGCGTGCTTGAAGGACGCGTGCGCGAAGCCCGCGATGCTCTCCGCCGTGTTGTACTGCGTCTGCGCCACGCCGCCCTGCGACTTCTCGCTGAACTCAAACACCTGGATCGCCTCGGGCTTGCCGCCCTTGGGCGTGAAGACCATCTCCAGCTTGCCCGGGCCGTCGATCACGCGGTCCTTGGCGCGGTACTGGTCGCCGAAGGCGTGGCGGCCGATGACGATGGGCTTCTTCCAGCCGGGCACGAGGCGCGGGACCTTGGGGATGACGATGGGCTCGCGGAAGACGGTGCCGCCCAGGTGGTTGCGGATGGTGCCGTTGGGGCTGAGCCACATCTGCTTGAGCTTGAACTCCTCGACGCGCTGCTCGTCGGGCGTGATGGTGGCGCACTTGACGCCGACGCTGTACTTCTTGATCGCCTCGGCGGCGTCCAGGGTGACCTTGTCGTTGGTCTCGTCGCGGTAGGGCAGGCCCAGGTCGTAGTACTTGAGGTCGACGTCGAGGTAGGGGTGGATGAACTTGTCCTTGATGTCCTGCCAGATGATGCGGGTCATCTCGTCGCCGTCGAGCTCGACGATCGGGTTCTTGACCTTGATCTTGGGGATTTGGGAGGCCATGGTGCGGCGGTGGGCGATGCTGGCGGCGACGGGGCGGGAGAAGGAGGAGCGGGCGGAGAAGATGGGCTGCTGGTGGGCGGCGAGGCGGGTGAACTGGCGGAGGGAAGACATGGCGGCGGCGGCGGCGGCGGTGGAGGAGGAGGTGACGTGCTGCTGCCGGTGAGTTACCTAGGGACGGAACGGAAGGCTGGCGTAGCTCGGAGGCAGCTCTGTCGGCTTGGAGGCTGTCTGGGTGTCGGGCGTGGGCGAGGGACCTCGGTGTTCAAGAGCTGCAGGGCAGAGACGCGGGGAAGCGATGTCGGGGGAACGGCGCGCGAGGATTTGCTTGCCCGGCTGAATGACATTCGGTCACCGCCGAGAAAGGGCCATAGGCACGACCGTGCTGCGCCCTTCACGTTGCGATATTACCAACTTTGACGATAAGAGCCGTGACATTCCTTGGTAGAATGCGATCTCGCTTTGGCTACTGCGGAAATGGTGCCGTATACCACTGTACCGCTGGCCCGACTGCACGTCATCACCGCTGCAAGCAACCGCTGCACGACATCTTCACGCAAACAACTCCGGCTGAAGACAATATCACAATCACCTTGTCTTAGCATGTCTGACTGCATACCGCCGGATCACAGAGCTCGGACATTTGCGGTGGAAGCCGCTGGCTTGCGCAAACTATGCAGGAGGACCCAGAACATACCACAAGGCGACTCCCGCGCATCATCTTGCTCGGCGATGCCAATGTAGCGCCACTGACATGACAGCACGGCTCGAAAAAATTATCGCGTTCGATCGAGGCGAACGACAAGAGCGCTGGAGATGCCGCGATCACGTGAGCAATCTGGACCTTACCCATTCCACTCCACCCGGCTTGCGATGGAATGCAGCTCACTAGGTACAATGCGGCGCTGGTCGCCATGTGCTATCGGACCCTCCCGCCTGTCGGTCTCTTGGTCTACCACCTGGAATGCGCCTCACAATTGGAAGTGGCTGGAGGTAAGTTACAATAGTCCTGTGCGATGGTAAGCGTACTGTTTCACTGTTTGCCTCCTTCTGCTCGTCTCCTTGCCCCAGTTCCTGCATTTTGAGCAAACTCCCGGCCTAGCAATCTGGTACCTTCAAGCTCACGGCACTTAACAACCCGCTGGCCTACCAGCCATCAAAGGCCCTGACAGCCGCAAGCCAACCAACGGATCTGCGCCTAATATCAAGAGGCCACAAGGCCTGCAGCAACCCATGGCGTCCCTCCACCAGCAAACATCAGTCCCAATTCGGTCCTCGAACAAAGAATCCGACTGGTCGAGCTTCTGCAACAACGTCTTTGAAGAATACCTCGATGACGATGACCTCTTCGCCGTCGAACCCCGTCATTCGCGCGATCGAAGCAGCTCGGACGACTCAGGCCAGCATCTCTTTGACTTCTCAGGGTCTTCAGAACAAAGCAACCACACCACTGGCACCTCGCCTATTCCTTCCTGGGAACATGCTGGACTCCACACCCCAGTTTTGGAGGCACAGCAGCCCAAAGCACAGGAGAGCGTGGGTTTCTGGAAGCGCACGCTGAAGGCACTGGAGCAGAACGCGGCCGAATCTGAACAGAAGCAGCGTGTTCTGCGCACCACAAAATCACATCCAGACTTTCTGAGCCTTGGAGGCCATCCTTCACCACCAGCTATACCGTCTTCTCCCACCGACCAATCACTGTCCGTCCAACGCCGCCGCGTCTCCCGTCCCGGCGCCGCAAACGGAAATAAACCATCAACTGCGTCAGCGATACGGTCTGTCTCACGTGGGAGACCCACGGGGGTGTGCAAAACTACCTCAGTAGCTGGGGCCGCCAATCCTTATGCCACTGTCCGCAAAGTCAGCACCTCCCCTCACAAGATGATGACTCCGTCGCGTTACCGCGCAGGCTTCAAGGATGTCTGGGCCGAAAAGATCGAGCAAAGCGGCGACCGCGACAAGTATCACCTTCATATGCCATCACGTGCGCACGATCACCCCACCTTCCCGGCGTCGCCGCCGCCTTCGGCCAGAATGTCCCAGGATGCCTTTTCTGCATTCGGTTCGCCTTTGGCCCCGACCCAGCTCGCTCCCCTGCCGGCTTACGATCCGGAGTTGTCGCCGTTGACCGATTGCTTCCAACAACAGGCCAGGATCCATACACCGATTGCCTCGCCTTTGTTCGAACCGCAAGATGACACGCCTTACTTCGACGCTGTCCCAGCAGTCCCGTCAGTACCCGTCGATCCGTATGCTCTTCACGCTGTACCGCTGAACGACACCAGTCCTGTGTTTCCGGATAGAACATCATCTCTCGTGGCAAATAGAATCGGCTTTTTCGACTTCGGTTTCGGGAGCACGACCACCGGAGTCGACAGCTGGGCACCGGACGCGCTGTCTCCACCCCCAACAACACAGTACTTCCACGACCCCTTCGCAGGCCTCCCTCACGCCGTCCTCCCCACGACAGAACACCACGAACCTCTCGTAACCGGCCTCGGCATCAGCTGCGACCCATCCCTCGTCTCAGCCCCACCCCACGCCACAGCCGACTTCGCCCCTCTACCCCCAATCGACTACCAAACAATGCCCCTCCCCCACGGCCTCCCAACCACACCCCACAGACGCTCGCGCCTCCGCTCCGACTCTCCCTCCCCACCCCTCACCGAACCTCGCAGCGCCCGCCGCGCGACCCGCGGGCCCTCCGGCTCCCGCTCGCGCTGCACCTCCCGCCACCGCCGCGCGAAATCCACAAACAGCACGCCGCGCCACCCGCCCGCGGCGGAGAAGAGCGGCTTCGTCAATTTCACGCCCCACGACAGTACCAAGATCCTCAGCGGCGTGGCGCCGTCGGGCAGCTCGAAGACGAAGGCTAGGCGGGAGAAGGAGGCGGCGGATAAGAGGAGGCGGTTGAGCCAGGCGGCTGTTAGGGCGGTTGTGGAGGCTGGGGGGGATTTGGATGGGCTTGCTAAGGCGGGGTTGTTGGCGTGAATGGACGTGTTTTGGGGGCTGGAGAGGGTGCTGAGGATAGGATGTGACTTGGAATGCTATGTCTGTACATGACTTTAGCTGTTCTGGGGCCAGTGCTAGAAGCCAGGAAAGCCCTCAGAGTTCAACAACGTGGATCACGAAATCCCTGCGCAAAGTCTAAAGCCAGAATGTGCCCACGGCGACAGCCACTACGAGACCCATGCCCGAGAACGACGGCGAACCCACCTGCAGCGCAGCCTTCGACGAACTCGTCGCCGACGCAGAAGACGACGTCTTCGACCCAGACCCCGAGGTCGGAGTGCCCGACCCCGATCCCCCAGTAGCAACGTTCCTCGCCGTCATGTTCCACCTCTCAAAGAACTTAATGAACACCCTCGTCGCGCTGAGATCCGACGCCGATTTCGTAGGCCACTTATGCCCCAGCTCCGGCAGATAATACGACTGCACCATGCCCGCCGTCTCGCCCTGCCCAAACGAATAGTGCGTGATATCCGTCCCCTCCACAGTCGAACTTTCGTTCTTCGAGTCCAGCCCATCCCGCTCCGCCCACGCAGTCACAAAGTGCGGCACAGAAGGCAGGCACGAGTTGCGCCGCTCGCCGCCCTCGTAGCTGATGACCTTATCGGAGCCACCATTCGTGAAGATCATCGGCACTTTCGTCCCGTTGTTGTCGCACGCCAATGGCACGGTGTCCGGCTCGCAGGCGCCCGTGACGTTGTTCTGGTAGTAGGCGCCGCTGGCGGCGGCGAAGGCGGCGAATTTCGTCGACGCCACGGCGTCGCACGCGAGGATGTTGGCTACGAAGCCGCCGCCGTTGCTGAGGCCCGAGGCGTAGATTCTCTCGGAGTCGATGCAGAGGCGGTCCGAGAGGCGGGCGAGGAGCTCGAGCGTGAAGGCGACGTCGTTGGCGTGGGACGTGGGGTCGCCTTGCCATTGTTGCTGGCCTGAGTCGGAGCTTGATGAGGAGTCGTCGTCGTACTCGTCGTACTCGTCGTCGTACTCGTCGTCGTTTTGGCGTCTGAGCCGCCGTCTGAGGTTGATGGAGTCCGAATCATCGTCTCCGGGATCGTCAATCTCGGACGTCGCCGTCCCATTACCCCTCTGAGCCTGCGGATACACAACGATATAGTCCGAGTTGTAGTCCTTATCCGACAACCTCGTGATCTTCTCCTGGTGCTCCGCGTCCTTGCCCCGCCCCGCAAACGACCAGATCATCCCCGCCGGCGTGGCGACGTCGTACGTCTCGGGGATGTGCAGCAAGTAGCGCCTCTTCGGGCTGCCGGAGGGCCCGAACGTCATGGCATTGCTCTTGCCCTCTTCGCCCTTCGTGAGGCCTTTGGGCAGAGCTTTGCCGCAGCCGGCGGACTTCGATGCGTGCGTTGTCCCGGCGCTCGCCAGCAAGGCGGACACGAAAAGAGCGACATGCATCGTGTGCAGAGTACGAGAAAGACCGAGATAGAAAAAGAAAAGAGCGGATCGAGCAGCGCGGTTTTTCCAAACCTCCCGGCCCGGATCTCGCACGATGTTATTATATCAACACTACGTCCCCCCATCCCACCTCCGTCCGGCATGCAGGAACCCGCGCGCCCGGGACCGCAGCCGCGATATATACACAGAGGCGCTGATTGGCCATGTTTACGAAGCGTCGAGTCGGTATCGGTACGGAGTCATCAGTCGAAGTACCTCCGGGATACGAAGAGGAGCGCGTAACCGAAAGGTTAAATGTGAGGCTTAGCTGTTGGGCTGGAAGGCTAAGGATGTGACAGAAGAGAGGTGACGCCCCTGGTGGCTTTGGATCAGAAACGCCGGGGCGGCGTTCTGGGCCGCGCGGCCGCGCGATTGTGCGCGGGGCGCCTTGATTCGCCGTTGTTACGATGGTTTTGCGGCGCTGCGACATTTGGACGCGTGGGCGGCTGGAAATAGAAAATGTGCTCGGCGCGCGCGATTTAGAGTCTGGGTTAAGCATTGACAAGCATTTTGCGGTGGGTGCTGGTGCCGGCGAGGAGGATGCGGATTCACGCGTGTGGTTGCACGTGCTTCGGAGTTCTCGGCATGTGAGGATACGTGCTTTTGCCTATCGATTGCTAATTTCTACGTAGGCTTTGCGTTTGATTGACACGGTCGACTGCGAACCAGCTCGAGCCCGTCTCCAGCATGCCTGTGTGAGGGTTGCAAGCAACATACACCAATCGGCCAAAGTCCTTCATGTAGAAAACTTCGCCTTCTTCCTCGGAGCATTGACACCAGCACATGCTTGTCTCTAGAAAACGGGCTTCTGTGGGAATGTCTTCGCAACCGAGTGACACGGAGGCTGCGTCGTTCAGGAGTCTCGCGCGAAACTCTTCTTGCTCGATGATATGCGTGTAGTGTGCGACGAGGTACGGCGTGTCAAAGACCCCGCGAAAGTCGAGCGACGAGAGGATGTGTATTGCTCGCCGTCTGATGCTAGACGACCGGCACTTTTCCACGACGAGACACATGCACGAAGCCAAATTGTTACCCACGTTAGGAAGGCAACGCAGACCGTGCGTCCGGGCTGTCTTGCAGCTGGACGTGGATTGCTCGAGAACGTACCGTTCGGCGACACTGACTGCTCGTTCGAACTCCGCTTCTAGCGTATCGCAGATCGTTTGGTCGTGATCCTGTATCGTCCGCAGAGCCATCCAAGCTTGCAGGAATTGCACTTCGAGGAGCATGATCGGCTTTGACTCAGGCTTCGATTGTAGCAAGTAGGAGAAGGATGCCCGCCATTGCTCGAGAGCCGAAAGACCCTTGTTGACCTTGTGGGTGAAAGTCGGGTCGCTCTCTTCAATCGGTATTCGAGACATCGCAATGATCCAACAGTCGTCTATACATACGTGCGAGTTGAGTGCTCCTTGCTTCGGCGCGTGCAGACCGAAGCGGCGTTCGGAGGCGATGAACGACTCCTCTTCAAGCTTGTTGGTCTGGCTACACAGGGCGTCGAGATGGACCGAGGCGTCTCGGGCAGACTGGAAATGAGCCGGCAGGCTTTCGCCGCAAATGGCTTGCAGCGGCCAGGTCTCTCCGCCGTAGTAGTTGGGCCCTGAAACAAGCCAGTCCGAAGCGAGACGCAGGAAGACTTGGTTCAGCACGTCGCTTGCGCCATTCACTCTTGTTGATAGTACCAGTGTGCTGTAGCTTTGCGGGCTCGCTTGATCGGTGTCGCTACCGGACGTACGGACCAGACTCAAGGCTCCTTCGAGGTGCTTCATCGCAAGCTCGTCTTGGCCGCAAAGAATCTCGAAGCAAAACAGTAGCAGGGTGACAACGAGTGTCACATCTCTAGCATCGGCCAGTCCGGCCTGCGGAGCGGCCTCGATGCATTTGCGAAGCGCCACGATGGCCCTTTGGTATCTCTCAAACGGGCCAGTGGATAGATTAGTGCCGACGCCTGATCCAGACTCCGATTCATTCAATGTGCGGTGCAAGCAGCCAAGAGCAGCTACTGCATGACCGACGGCCGGCTCTGAGGCTCCGTGGGGCAGGATGATGTTGGACCACGGAAGGCCGAGGTCGCTACCAGGAAGATCGTGCATGGTATACAGGCGGAAGAAATCTAGATGCATCGCATCAAGTTGCTGGAAGCCATTTGACTTCACCACTGGAGCGAAACATGGCTTTGGCAAGAGGACCGTGTTCTGCAGTGGGCGGCCGCCTCGCACGCCAGCCAGGCGATCAGTGTAGCCACCGCAGGCACGCTTTGAAACGGTGCATTTTCGACAAAATGGGCGTTGTTCATCGCATTTCAGATGGCGTGCCCTAAGCGAAATTAGACCGATAAATAAGCTGAAGATGGGAAATGCATGCAGTCAGATGCACAACTTACTTGCAGGTGCGGCAGCCCGTCCTGACTTTGGGCGCACTGGCGCGTGTGTGGATCTTGGCCGTAGAGGACATGGACATCGCAGTGATCTCGCGCACATCGCCTGTGTTGTCCCCGTGTGCTATGGAACATTTTGCGGGGATTTTTGCAGCAATGTAACCATTTGCCATGTGGTCAAATGAAGGACCTGGATGTCAACGGATGCCGCGGCCAACGTGAGGCGAAGTTGTTTCGGACACCGCCTCAGCCGAGTCCTGCCGGCAGCGCCGTAGGGCGAGACCACGCGGCGCAGCCGTCAATACGAAAAAGCTAGCCGCTAATTTTGCGCTACCGGTAAATACTGCTGCCCATTGCGCTCCTTCGTAAAACGGACCAATGGCGTGCGCTGGTGGGAACGGATGCCTCTAGCCACAGTCTACCTACTGGACGGCCTCTCACATGCAGGATGGCAGGCTGCATCCTTCGTATACAAAGTTGCCGTTGGCTTACAGTGGTCATGTCGTAAAATAAGCTCACTTCAGCCGGCCAGCCAGCCTCGTGAGCGAGTTGTTCATTAAGACCAGCGTTCGCTTCTCATGTTGCGACGACGATCTCATGCCTGACGATACGACTTCACTTCTAGCACCCCTAAGCCTGCTGTTTAGAAAACATACCTGGCGCTGACCTGGAGCACCTGCTTGTGCCATCGACTAGCAAGAATGCCCGCATTGCAACTGCCCACAAGAGAGTGGATCGCGAAGATCGAGCCCAAGGCACTAGAAACACGCACGCCCAACGGCAAACAATCCATCGACATGCGGCGAGCGACAATGATCTGGATCGACGAGTTCGACAACCCCGTGGAATTACCGACACCTCCAGAAACAATCACCCTTTCGCGAAAACAGCGCTGTCGCAACCAGCAAGGCTCAGCGATGTCTGGCTGGCTCACCAACGGCCGCCTTCCACCACACCGGCTCGGACAGTCCAGCACGCTCGTCATCGACGACTGTTACACCGAGGGACTGGTCGACGGGTTTGACTCTGTGTTGATGGCCGCCATGCTGTTTGCTGCAATTGCCATCATGGCCATGGGAATTGTTTGGTGGCTGAAGTCCTGGCAAGCAAGGCGAAAAGACGTGGTAAAAGATTGATGGCGTCCTTGAAAAGCGGCCATTAAGACATGTGAGACGGATTCCGATGCTGCAGCCACCTAGAAGCTGGCTCGATGAAGAGCCGATGTGGTGTCTGTGGGTCACTCATGGCGGCCAGGTCAACAGAGAACTCTCGCTCTACTCTCAACGATTCTCCCCAGGACAAAGTGCAAGCATGACTGCCAACACTCTCCGATCAAACCTCACGAAGCACCATCGCCAGGCCTCAGAGTGATGGCGAGAGTACCGGCTTCACAGGCTAGCGTATTTCCGTTTTCTAGAATTGGGCACAGGTCATGCGTAACGCCGCGCTGCACATTTTGGTGTGGGCCGTGTCGCAAGGTCCGCTGCCATCAAAGCATGGTCGACAGAAATGGTGAGGCAAGCGGACTTTCGTCGCGTCCGTCAGCGAGATGCGTCCTTGCATTCTAAAAGCCAGTCTCGGCGGACTTTCGCAATCGGGTCAAAGAAGAAACATCCCGAAGACGCGAATTCCTGGCCTCGGGGCCTGTTCTGGTCAAAGTGCATGCGACAAGTTGCCAGTCGGTGTCCAAGTCAGCAAGCCAAGAGATCATGAATCCGGGCTGCCGGGTCGGCGCGTGAGACGCTTCAGGCAGACAGACTTCGACCCAAGGGACGAGGCTTCATCGAAAGCCATTACTCTTCGCCAACTCCAACCCAGATCTCGAAGATCGTCGTCAAGTGCCAGCGGACAATACCGGAGTGTCTTTTGGGAAGCTGGAAGAGATGGTCGCAGAATACCAAGCCCGCTGGCGCCTTGGCTTCGGTGAGGGGTTGCGTACGCCAACAACTTCTGCCAATCATTGCTGGTTCGAGCGAAGACACATGCCATCGCTGTCACCAAATATTGACGCCCACGTGGAAGTAAGCAGCCGTCAATAACGCCAAATGGGCTCACGTCGACCACGATGAGCTTGTCGAAGCGTGCCAGCTTTGCGTTCCAACGCCGTCGGCACGCTATCGGTCACCAGAGCCTTCCATGTCCATGTTCTCAAAGCCAGGTCTTATCGGTAATGCCAATGATGGACACACCGAGCCAAGCATACAAACTCAAGGTTATCGGCATGTCATTTCCCCAAGGTAGGCAGGTAGTGGGCCATTGTTGCATTCGTTATCCGAGAGCGGAGTATGTACATCCTCGCGTGGCAACCAGGATTGAGATAAAAGCCTGAATGATGAACCTCAACATATTCTTTCGATCAAGTGAAAACCATGCTGCCACTTACAACGAAAGTGCACCTTGCGCTCCTCTGCCTAGGAGGTGCAGCCTCGGCGCAAAGTGCAGGAAGACCCGCTGGCACCTTTTACGGCGGCAACGATCTGGCGGTCAATTTTGATAGCGAAGCCGTGTCGCGAAACTTCGAGGATGTTGACATCCAGCTGTTGTCACCGGCTTTCACCAGCCCCGACACCATCCCATCCGGTTTCAGCAATGGCACTTCGGGCCCGACACCGGATCATGAAATGGGTGAGACCCTTCCGTGTTGTTTGTTTCATCATTGAGGGTCGTACTGACATTCTACCAGATCACTTCATTCGATCAATTGCATTCCGCAACGACTGGATCACTTACCATGGAGCGGAACTGCAGTCGGAGCAGGGCCGCGCGATTCCTTACCTTTTCTTGACACAGCCTTCTCATGCTGCAGCGGGTGGAAACTCCACAGCGAACACCACGAGCAAGTCCGACAAGCTTCGTGTCTACTTCCAAGGTGCCATCCATGGAAACGAGCCCGCTGCCGACCAAGGCATTATGGCTCTGCTAGGCAAAATGGATGCCAACGCAACTTGGACCGCCAAACTTCTCGAGAAGCTGGACATCATGATCCTCCCTCGTTACAACCCTGACGGCGTCAGCTATTTCCAGCGCGAATTCGGCAGCAACATCGACCCCAATCGTGAGGGCACAAAGCTCGTTAAGCAACAGTCGCGAGACATCAGGACTCTGGTGTCCTCTTTCGACCCTCACGTTGTCGCCGACATGCACGAGTTCGGCGGTGCCAGCGTTTACGGCGGAGTCTACCGCCACGGCACAGATGCCATGATCGCGGGTGCGAAGAACCTCAACATCCACCCTGACATCCGCGAGCTCACGGAGCGGACGTTCTCCGACGGGGTCAGCGACTACCTCATTGCGAACGATATCCGCATCGAGCCATACGTCACCGGCTCGACCAGCAGAGTTGAGGGTTCTCCGATCACGTTCGAAGAGGCTTCTGCGGCGCCGACAACTGGACGCAACGCTATGGGCCTCAGCCAGGCTGTGGTCATTCTGTGCGAGCTTCGAGGCATTGCCCTTGCCGACCAGCACTTCCAACGCCGCACAGTGTCCTCGCTGCTCATGCTGGAATCCATCCTTAACATCGCCCACGACAACGCCCACCAAGTCCGCGAGACCATCGAGACCGCCGTCCAAGACTTCATCGACGGCGACGCCGAGATCGTCATCACAGACTCCCAGCCTAGCGAGAACCGCACCTTCACCATGGTCGACATCCGCAACGGCAGCCTCGTCCAAGCACCCATCGAGTTCCTCAGCTCCACGCCCGCTCTCGCAAACTTCACTCGCCCCAAGCCCGAGGCCTACCTTATCCCGAAGGACTGGGAGACTGTCGTCGACCGCCTGCGCGTCATGGGCGTCGAGCTCGAGGAGCTGAAGGAGGAGTATCACGGTACCGTGCAGGCGTACAACATCACCACCTCGGAGCTGGACGGAGAGTACTACGAGGGCACCGTCTTGAACACGGTGACTACCAGCTTCTACGAGACGGAGGTGGCCCTCCCCGCCGGCAGCTGGAGGGTCAGCACCAGGCAGAAGAACGCTGCTCAGGCGTTCGTTACTCTCGAGCCGGAGAGCCAGGTCTCGTATGTCAGCTTTGGCATTATTCCGGTCAGCGCTGGGTGGGAGTATCCTATCTTTAGGGAGATGGCTTGAGGGATAAGGTGAATGTTGGAAAACTAGATATGAGCAATACAAAGCATTATCCGCACTTCTTTATTGGAGTCAGCATATCGCCGTGTTCTAGCCTTAGACGTCAATGTGGAATGCATGTCCCTGCCTGGAATTACTCAAGTGGTTGAAGGTGTGGCACCCGGAAAATCTGATGATGCAAAATTTAGCAGGATCTATATTTTGTTGGCCCGCCGCAAGTAATAAGAATTGCGTGTTTCTTAAGTAGCATTGGTGGTTTAGTGGTAAAATTGGCCGTTGCCATTCGAGTGGACCTTCCACCGCATGATTCGGCCAGCCCCGGGTTCGATTCCCGGCCGATGCATTTTGCTCTGTGAGTCTCCCTGAGTCTCCCTTTTTGCTAGCAGTACCGCATGTTTACTACTACGCGAATTGAAAGATCTTATGCAATGCCATCGAAAAGCGTTCATGAAGTGGCAAGCTTCTTTTTGGTGGCTAATTCATGTCTAGCGGGACGCTTCTACACGCTCATACGACTGTCACTCTTCAATTCAGCTTATTGTTGTGTATCATGTCCTGCCGCCAGTAATCTCGACGACACTTCCATTCATGTATCTTGCCTCGTCACTAATGGGAAACGAAATGTCAGCAGACTTCCTGAAGCGACAGAACCTAAACCGGAACATAACACGTACCTGAACAAGAAGGCGACCACATCAGCAATCTCAGCAGCAGTGCCCATCCTTCCCATCCCGCTCTTCTCCTCCTGCTTCTTGACCGCGTCGCCGCCCGCTACAACGCCAGCATTGGTCGGCGTGTCGATGTAGCCCGGCGCCACAGCGTTGATCCTTATCCCCTTTGGACCGAGCTCCAGAGCCATCGATTTGGTAAACCCGTTGATGCCGAATTTAGTCATGCAGTAGACCGACATGCGCGATGCGACTGAGACGCCCATGATGGAGCTCACGTTGACGATGCTGGAGCCGGGCTTCAGATGAGGGATCGCCGCGCGGGTGATGGCGAAGGTGCCTTTGAGGTTTGTCGCGACGAGCTTGTCGAAATACTCGTCCGTGGTGTCTGTGAGGTCGATTCCTGTGGGGTTGATGCCTGCGCAATTGAAGACGAAATCTAGACGCCCTAAGGCTTTGATGGTGTTTTCGACGAATTTCGGGCAGGCTTCTGAGCTGGAGATGTCGGACTGCTCGGAGTATGTGTTCTCGCCGATCATGCGATGTGTTTCCGAGACGCTGTCATGGTTGATATCCTGGATTGATAATGTGGCACCTAGAGATGCGATCTTGAGAGCTGTTGCGCGGCCGATGCCGGAGCCGGCGCCTGTGATTAGACAGACCTTTCCTTTGAAGTCGTAAGGCATGTTTAGCTTGAGATGAGGTAGTTTCAATAATGAAGAATGAGTAGTTGTTATATCTCGTATTGATTTGAAGGTGAAAGATAGCCTTTCAAGATAACAGTATCACGATATGTACCGGGATCGGCTCCTGCGGGGCAGCTCCACCATGATGTATTTTATGACCAACTTCAACAGCTCCGATTATCAATTCAGGAGGATCATTCATAACAATTCGAGCCAAGATCATTCGCTCTACTACATCAACCGTAATCGACGTGGGCTTCTCTCGTTGAACAAGTTCGAAGATTGCGGGTGTCCAGTCTCACAAAGCTTCCCTTACTTTTGTCGACTGACCAGATATAATTAGCCCTCAGACATGCCGTGGCCACAACTGTCGGTCTATCCCATAATATAGGGAGAATATGAAAGAAACCTTTTGCAGAAGCTGCTGCAAGTGTGGCGCTGCCAGGTAACACACACAGCACACATGGCGTCGCCCCAAACGGCAGGCGACGTCGAATTGCGAACCCGAGGTCTCAGTCCCGATAAAGACATGTGCAAGGGTCATTTGGGCTATCACCAGGTTTCGCTGCCACAATCATTGTGGATGGAAAGGAAGGCACAAAGTCGTACCACCAACGCATCACGATATCTCAAGCCTCAGCTCCTTGTGGAAGCACCTTGAGACATGTTGCAGATTATCAATGAGGGCTGATTTTACAGTTGTGTGTTCCAAACAACAGCTAATGCCAGTCCTTGTGAATAGGATAGTCATCGGAGGTGGTAGCACGGAGGAGGGTCCAGCAGTCACATTCCTTGCTTCTACGCAAGGGCGAGATCATGTCGATACCAACCCTTCGACAGGCTTCACTATTGGAATCCGACAGCTCACATTGATCAGGACGTCTTCTCAGTGCACTCTTGAGAGCGCATTTGGAGCAGCATGCATAGCGTGCAGCGTGTCGCCCTGGTCGCAAGCTGCTTGCTATGCCTCGCCTTCTTGGTGCATCTGCGGGACGGGATTTCAAGAGCACGAATATCACCCATCCTGGGAGGTGGTTCAGAAGCAGCAATACAATTTAGTAATGGAGATGCGTCGCAAAAGAAAGATCGCATCTTCAGCGGCCAAGACAAGACACACTGTTTAGACCTCCACGGGCTCGAGGACCTAGTCATCCTACTCAAGACCGGCTCAACGGAGATCTACGAGAAGCTGCCCATACATTTCCAGACAACGTTCTCCTGCACAGAAGACTACATCATTTACTCCGATGTACAGCAAGATTTCGCCGGCGTGCCAGTTCGCGACGCGATTGCGCTGACATCGACGAAAGCTCGTAATGAGCGGTCAGATCTAGAGCAGCACAAGACCCTCAACGAGTGTTTCAAATCCGGCCGAGATGCTGCGGAGCTGAAGGGTGAAAAGAGCTGGCACCTGGACAAGTGGAAGTTCCTGCCTATGATCAGCGACGCATACTCGACGTTCGAGCATCGCAAAAAGTGGTACTTCTTCATCGAAGCGGACACCTACGTCTCAATGCACAATCTATTGCCGTGGCTCTCCAAGCTGGATTCCAAGCAAGCCATCTACGCTGGAGCGCAAGTTGTTATTGGGGAAACTGAGTTCGGCCACGGCGGCAGCGGCTTCCTATTGTCCTCCACTACTGCTGAGGCATTGAACAGAACCTACAAGTCAGACCAGCATCGCTGGGAGAGTGTGATAAACAACGACTGCTGCGGCGACAAGGTCATGGCTGAAGTGCTGCTCGCGGCTGACCCACCCATCCGCTTACTTCACGCTTTCCCGCTCATCCAAGGCGAGACGCTGGCTTCGTTGGACTGGTCGGGGAAACATTGGTGTATGCCCGCAGTGACTTGGCATCACGTCGATGCCGCGGGTATTGACAGGCTCTGGAAGTTCGATCGAGGTTGGAAGAAAGTGTATGGCGCTAGTGAGCCAATCCTCTTCCGAGACTACTACGAATCTTTCATCCACCCACGCCTGCTCGCAGCCAATGGCAGTATGCCAGATTGGGACAATCTCAGCAATGACTGGTCGAACTCGGCAGCCATGGGGGATACTGCCTCAGTCGGAAGTGCTCAAGCGTGTCAGCATTTCTGTGAGCAGCGAGACTCTTGTGTGCAATGGGCGTGGAGGCCAGGATCCTGCAAGGCAGGGAAAATAGTGCGTTTGGGTTGGGCTTTGAATAATCGGCCAGCACTTGGTTCAGCGGATAATCGTATCGAGAAGGCGGCAGGGAAGGCACTAGACGGGGCGGCCAGCGGGTGGATGCTGGACAGGATCGCCAGCTTCCGGGAAAGGATGAGTTCATGTGATGAAAGCCAATTTTGGTTGACGAGAAACAAATATGACTGATTTCGATGGCTGTTTCGGCAGGGGCAGATTGAGCCATTCAACCAAGCAGAGTTCGGTTGGTGGCTATCACATCATCAGTCGTTGGTATGAACAGGAGCAATGTAGAAGTGAAGGAACAGTATACAAGGCTATGGGTTGCAGTTGCAAATTTCAATCATGAAGTCATCATCCCATTCTGTCCTCCAGGCATGCCGGATCTCACCAGTGTACGGTCACACACTATCCGTTCTATTCTCCATCCAGCTGCAGAAAACCATCAGCCACCGTCCAACCCTTCGATGTCCAACGAAAATCCACCATCAAAACAACTCACCTAGTGGCCGCACGGGCAGACTCACTCCATGACGCCCCGTCTCTCCTCCCGCTTCTTCTGCTCCATCATCTTGGCATCATTGCTCATGGCGGGCTTCTCGACGCCCTTGAACGTCTTGTTGAACCAGCCGCTCACGAGACCGGGGCTGTTGCCCGCCATCTCGGTGTAGCTGGCTCTCCGCTCGTTGTAGTCTTGGCTGCCGCGCTTCTGGGCGTTGAGGTTGTTGAACAGGCCGGAGGACTGCGAGGACTGCCGCTTTGTCAGCAATCGTACGTCTTGTTGCCAGGTGGCCGCAGTGTGCGGATCCTGTGATGCCAGAATGATGGACGTACCCTTCTCCTCTGGCCAGGCTCTTCGGTGGTCGGAGTCTTCTCCAGCGTGCTGCTTCCGGTGCTTCCGATGGAAGAACGACGAAGAGGGTCGCCGAATTGGTTGGACAGCTTGCGGCCGGGCTGGTGCAGCTCCTTGCCCTTCTGGAACATGCCGCGTCGGTCTTGCCAGGTCTGATCGATAGGCATGATGGTTTGTGTGAGTGAGGTATTCGGTATGAAACGTTTACGTGTGTATTGGTTGCAATGGAGTGTGTAGTAACGAAGAAGGCGAGCGGAAGAGGGGAGAAGATAGCTATATCTGCCCAAGCTCCCTGGCGAGTCGGGCCTATTGATCAGCCCATCGAATGTGGGCAAGACGGCAGACGATCGGTGGCTGACAGCAATCGGTGTCTCATTGGGTGCCGTGACGTCGATAAGTCGAGACTCGATCGAGGAGGCGCGTGGGGAAGAGCTGGGGATGTGCGGGGTTGCGCTGAAGCTTGTGAAGCTTCGGTCACCAATGAGCACGTGAAGGTCGTATTTGGCTGGATACACTTGGCGCTGCCGATACTAGGGGTAAGAAGTGCGACGAGAGCAACCGTCTGTGATATCTCTCTATGCCTGTATGAAGATCACGACCTCATCCGCTCCATTGAAGCTCGCTCTTGTTCTCACCGCCTTCCAGGCCTCTTGGGTCTCGCGAAACCCTTCTTCTCCGCCTTCTCATCGACGCCGAACTCTTTCGCAAGTGCCTCTTCACTCAAGTCTTCGAATTCTGTGGCTTCCAGGCTCTTTGTGACCACCACGCCGGCCTTTTGCTCGGCAATCATTTGTGTGAACTTCTTGCTCGTGCTGTACATCATACGCTCTTTTAGCTTCGAGGACGACGGGCAGGTGTAGATGAAGACGATCTGAGGGCTGCTGCTGTTGCCGCCGGGGTAGGAGTAGAAGCTGAGACGCGGGTCGGACTGCGAGAGGGTAGTGCTCAGCTGCGCGGGAGATACTGAGGGCGTGGACGAAGCGACGCGAAGGGTTTCGTCGGGAAGGTTGAAGTACTGAAAATTAGACTGTTAGCAAGTCCCTGGTCCTGCGGAATGTTCTCTTCTCTTTGACACTCACCAGCTGGACCAGGAGTCCACCCGATCCCTCCTTCATCAATTCCGCCAGTGCCTCTGGTAGCCCGTCTTCAGTGTTTATCGCGTCCACCTTGCTGCCGACGTGTCCCTTTCTTGCCGTTGTGCCACCGCTCTCCTGCGCCTCTGCTTCCCTCAAACCAGCCTGTCCAGCCTCTTCCTCAGTCAAGGGAGCATCCTGCTTGCTGTGCTTCTCGTGCCGCGCCCAGCCCTCAGCGGTCAGCTCCGACGCCTCGGTCGCAAAGAGAGTCTCCCTGAATCGCTCGATACCCAGCTCACGCACGAGTGTCAGACGGGTCGAAGCGAACAGCATCTTCTCGCGCACGGGAGCGCTGTTGGGTACGTATGTCACCGCGACGAATCCATCGGGCTCGCCGGGAGCGACCTTGAGGAGAACATAGCGGGCGGCGTTGGGCGACAGGTGCGATTGCAACTGTGACAGGTCGGCGTTGAAGTCGGATTGTAACGGGATGGTGTTCAGGGGGATGAGAGCCTCGTTCTCAATGCCAGCCAGCAGGCCGCGTTGGGATGGTGAGGAGACGAAGTCATTGAAGGCGGTCTGGAGCTCTTGGGAGGCTGATGGGGCTGTCAGTGAGACCCATGGTATGCCGCAGTAACAATTGTCGAGGACACAGACCTGATATGCCGGACTGCATGATGATCGGGTTTTTTGGGTGTTGGCTGGAGGGGTCGGCGGGCAGGGTCGGGCGTGGAAGTGGTTGCCGAGCTCGGCTGCGTGGGGTGGCGGTGTTGTGTTCGTACGTCACTGGCGGAAACGAAAGTTGAACACGAACGCTTGAGGACTGAAGACCTGACGGGAGACACAGTTTGAGACTTCATTGAATACTATAAAACCACACTAAGTAGGCAACAGCAATGGCGACAACTCTCTTGTGCCGCGCAGGATCGTGGTGCTTACGTGGCGACAGCCTGGATAGTTTGGCAGCACGCCATGGGCGTTGACCACGCCCGCAGTGCCTAAAAGCATGCAGCTGCGAACAGGTCTTATGGTGTACGATAAGATGTACGTAGAGATGAGGCAGCATCACAATGCTATCAAACAGGGGTTTGAAGTCAAAATGTAGGCGGCAACGGACTCAGCAGCGCCGCCAGTCATTCGGCAACGATTCGGATGTGGACTTTCGAGCCGCCTTTCTCCCACCCAGCCCTCATCCGACCTCGCCGACCCAGAGCACTAGCATAGACATGTAACTTCAATGTTGGTAGGGCTGTTTCAATGATCATTCCCCACACCTTACCTTGTCAAAATCTCCCATCATCATGAATTTCATCGTGGGCACATTCAACACACCGGACCTTTTCACTTTCACCTTCTCCCCTCCAGCATCACGAAATCAAGAGGTCTCACTCGCCGTTGCTCGCAGGTCTCAAGCCATTGGCAACCATTCCTGGCTGGGACTTTCTCCGAAGCGAGACTCCTCATCTGATCAACGCTACCTCTATGCAACAGCCTGGACCGAGCCACCCTCGGTCGCTGCCTACAGTATCCAGGACTCAGGCAACACTATCCGTCCCATCAACTCGAAACCAGTCCGCGCTCGATCTGGATATGTATGCGCTTCCAACACTCACGTATACTCCTGTGGCGGTCCAACTGGCGAAGCCTTCAGAATCGCTCCCGATGGTGGCGTTGGCGATCTAGTCCAGGAGCTCAACTTCGTCGACGATAAGGAGAGTGACAAGCCCACAGGCGCCCTCCATGGCGATTTTGGCGGTCTGCGCCACGGCTCGCACAGTGTGGATCTGAGCCCCGACATGCGCAGCTTGTACATCGCCGACATTGGCCGCAACTGCATCTTCACGTACTCCATCGACGACGCCCATGCCAGCAGCGGCAAGCAGCACCTGACCCTCGGGTCGAAACACATCGCGCCTCGCTCCAATGACGGTCCCCGCCACACCTGGCCACATCCATCAGGCAAAATCCTGTACAGCCTGCAGGAGCACACCAGCATGGTCGATCTCTTCTCCGTCGCCGACGACGGTGTCACCCTCACACACAAGGGCGGAGTGCGGATCATTCCTGAAGACAAGGACGCCAGCGACTACTGGGCGGACGAAGTTCGCTTGAGCACCGCCTCGAAGACGCCACGATACATGTACGCCTCTACGCGCGGCCTCGCAGCAGAGACTAAGGGCTATGTCGCCGTCTTCGAGTTGCATCCTGACGGGACTGTGGCTTCTGAGGCACCCATTTGTATTTGGGAGACTCCGACGAGCGGTGGAATCGCGAATGCCATAGAGCCGGCGCCATACCATGAGAGCTTCGGAGGCATTGAGTATTTGGCCATGACTGACAGCCAGGAGGGTTGGGTGTTTATGCTTGGCTTTGATGGTAGGGAGGTCAAGGAGGTCGCGAGGGTAAACCTTGGGAAGACTGGTGATGGACAGGTTGTGCAAGCGGCTACGGCGGTTTGGCTGTAGATCGAGGCTTTGGAGGCATTGAAGACATGTATTTACCACTTCACAATTTCCGACATTTTCGCGACCAGCGGCTATTACAGATTCTACATCATTCGTGTATGGTTGTCTGATAATATTATCTGTTATCTCTGATATGTAGATGCGCAACTAGAGCAGTTTGTGCCTGAGGCAGCATTTCGGACTTGCCCTGACTGTTGCTGCTGGCGGCTATCGTACTGCCGACGATTACCTAAGACTCGGATTAATCCCAAGCCACATCACCCAGACGCGGGACGTGAGAACTTGTTGATTCTTTATTGTAGCGAGACAGCAGTACCGGTGTGAAAATTTTTTTTGAAAAGGGGAGGAATTCCAACGCAACAAGGCGAACGGATCTCAATCAAGGCGTTCATCAGTACATTACGAAGTCGACTCGTAACCGGAGAAATCTGTTTGGAGACTCGCGTGAATCAACCAACCATGGAAACAGACGCAACTTACCCTCTCAACCTCACCAACGTCCCCTACTCCGATACTTCAAGTCTGAACACTCTCTCCGTCTATTTGCCCCGACCACCAGTTCCCAATGACCCCGAACGCCTCTTCCTAATCTACATACACGGCGGCGCCTGGCGAGACCCTCTCATCGAAGCATCTTCCTTCCAACAAACACAAGATAACCTGCTCTCTCTCGCCAGCCCCCAAATAACCGACTCCATCTCCGGCATCGCCACGATTAACTACCGCCTCTCCCCCTACCCCTCCCACCCAACATCTCCAAGCAACCCTCACGACCCAGCGCGCAACGCCCGCCACCCAGACCACATCACCGACGTGCTCACGGCGATCCTCCACCTGCAAGAAAAGTACTCCTTCGGCAGCCGCTACCTCCTCATCGGCCACTCCTGCGGCGCCACGCTCGCGCTGCAAGTCGCCATGAAACGCTACTGGGGCTCGCAGTACGAATCGACTCTTGCGCTGGAGTTGAACGTCGAGCCGCCTATTGCTATCATGGGCGTTGAGGGGATCTACGATATCCTTGGGCTCGTGGAGGAGAACGCGGCGCAGCCTATCTATCGCGATCTGATGGTCAATGCTTTCGGGACGGATGCCAGGGTCTGGGAGGATGCGAGTCCGGCGAGGGGCGATTTGGAGGATGGGTGGCAGGAGGGAAGGTTGGTGGTTATTGTGCATTCGGAGGAGGACGAGTTGGTGGGTATGCAGCATGCTGAAGGGATGTGGAAGGCGCTTGGAGAGCAGGGATTTGCGGAGGAGATGGGAAGCGAGAGGCGGAGAGAATTTGTGAGACTGAACGGGTTGAAGCATGATGAAGTCTGGGAGGATGGGAAGGAGTTCGCAAAGATTATCTTGAAGACAGTGGAGGATGTGCTCGAGCTCGACAGCAAGAATTAATAATGTAAAGGTGACATTCTCATTTCTCGTTAAGATACATGATGTCTATCTATTTCTAGAAAAGATTCTACTCTCCACCGTTCCGATTGGCGACCGTAAAAGTAATGCAAGATAGTATTCCCCAAGATCATACAACATCTTCAAGATGATGGCAAGTCTGCTCATGTCAGTCATCCAGAACAATGACCACGGGCTGACCGGGAGGACAACAGTTCCCCGCTGCCAACATGAGCTGATTGTGGAAGCCGCTGAGCAGCCACTCGGCCTTCGTGAGACTTTGAAGCGCCTCATCGCCCGTCATCTGACACCAACGCGACCACATGACGCTGAACTTCGAAGCCCAATAGCAGTCACAACGGGACAGGATGTATTCAGCTTCATCAACCGTGGTACGGCGCCCAAAGTACAGCGTGCTCTTGTAGATGATCACATTCGAGTCGTTGGGCGGTGGAGTCCAGTGGAGTGGATGACGACAAGGCTTTCCCGGCTTGCAGTCAGGATGCGTACTGCCGCGCGAGATTTGAGCATGGGTTGAATCGAAGCCGGCAGACAAAGCTGGCTGGCTGCTAGGTCCACTGGTCACCGCGGGTCGCGTTTCAGCGAAGGTGGTGCAACTCCGTGGTGTCTGAGTGAATGGATGAGGGCGTGGCTTTTCCGGCGATGGTGGCAGAGAAGCTGCCCGTTTTCTGTTTCGAATGGGAGCGAGTTCCTCGTCACGAACACTTGACAGCTTCTTTTGATCAAGTGGATTTGCTGAAACAGAAGTCGCGCGCAGCTGTGGAGACACATGGGTGCCATTGGGGATCGTGGTGGAAGCTCCCTCCTCCGACACATCTTCCAAGGAGGCGACATCAGTAGTCGTCGTTTTGGATGGTGGTAGACCCCCGGGTGGAATTGAATATGGGTTGATATTGGCCGAGCCGGATGCCGGTGGGTTGTCTTCCAATTCCTGCCACAGAAGGCTCAGAGCATCCTCGGCGGGCCCGGGCAGGGTCGAGCCTTCTCCAGACTTTGGCGTCGATGATGAAGCCTGCAAAATTGTTGAGGTGCATTTGACAATCGACGAGTGAATAGCTTGCTCTCTTGATCCAGGTGGATCAGAAATCTCTGCCGCAGCAGAAGCGACACAGCTTGTCTGCGATGCGGTGGGATTAGGAGCGGGTAATGATGCTGCCGTAGTCGGACGGCTTTTCATCGAAGTGGTTGGCAGCGCTCCAGATGATGGTTCGTCGCAATTTCCGTTGGCTTCATTACCGTCAAATCTCTGTCGCACAGATGCAATCTGCGAACTCAAGCCATCCCGTGGGTGACGAGTGGAAGTCACCGAGGTCGGGTCCCAGAATGACTCGTCGTCAATAGCGCCTTCCTCGGCTGTGTCATTGATCCTATTGAGTACCTGGATATCCGAGTCACCTGAGTCGCTGGAGTCGGAATCGCTTTGGTCGTCATCGTTGAAGTGGTCGAACCATGTGTCTGTGTCCGAGGGTTGAACTTGATCTCGACGACGTTGACCGCCAACACCGTCAGTGAGGCCTGATGTGTGGCTCCCTATGCCTGGTCAGTGAATGATACCCTCAAGAAGATTGACAGACTTACGCTGTTGCGTCGGGCCCACTGTGTAATGATCACAAAGTACGTTCTCCTGTGTACCGCAGTTCGCACAGGCACCGTTGAACCACAACTCTTGTATGGGGCCGGAGCGCACACATTCTGCGAAGAACACAACTCGATCTCCTAGGCACCTAGTACACTCATGGCTATGGGCCTCGGTGCCAGTGACCTGGAGAAGGATCGCGTTGCGTCTACGCCGAACGCATTTGTAAAGCCTCCTCGAATATTGGAATTGCCTGTGCCAGCGGAGTGGGCGAACCTGTGGTAGTTTCATGAGGTTGCGAAACGACTTACCACCATGGTCCGCTTGAGAGGTGATGCCTTTGACCTCCATCAAGATCCGGTAGATGGCTGGGTAGAGGTCCAACGTGGGGTGGGGCCGGATGAACGGCCAGGTTGAGGCGACATGCAGCTGCGCTGCATGATATTCTTCTTCTGTCTGAGGCAGAACACTTCCAGGAGGGAAACGTGACTCCGCGATGTTAAGGACCGGTCGTTGCTGCAAACCCCGGTAAGTGCGACGTACTGCAGGCCTGTGAGCGGAAGCAGTCCCTTCGAACTCTGCTATGGCTGCTTGGGCGTTGGCAAGATGCTCGCTTGGTTCCAAAGTGTCGTCATGCCACCGAACTTTGCACATACTGACACCATGCCGCATTCTCCATTTGAGGGTTACCTCGATGTGCCAGATGTCGCCATTGATGATCACATGTGCCATCTGTTCCTCTTCGCCAGGTATAACGAGTTCCGTCGGGATCCATGTTGATTTCCAGCGGACAAGATACTCAACGCGGCCATCAACAACCCGTTTGTCGAGTATCTTGTCCACTTCGAAATCTTGTCGCTTCAACCCAGCTTTTGTCTTGGTACTACCAGCATTTGTACCTTGTCCAGAAGATGAGCAGCCTGTCAACGATGCTGTTTTGGAAGGCACTGGCATTGCCACGCTGGAACTGGTAACACCGTCCCGATGCGACACTGGAGACGATACTGGTGGCGTCGGAAGGCATGTTGCCACGTTCTCAGATGGCTGTCCTGTACTCTTGGTAAGAGTTGGTGAACACGAGACAGTCTTCGATGTGCCGTCCGTGTCGATGCATGCGCCAGACGTCGCCAACAGACCCTTATCGGTTGAGCTCGAAGAGGCAGCGCGAGACAGCGCGGGTGACCTTGGCTGGTCTGACTTCAGGTTGCTCAATCTGAAGGCGGTGCGCGACCCTCATGACCACTGTCAGTTGCTAACTGTAACTAGGGTTCGGTAAGGGGCAATTATGTACCTGAAGAAGATTCGGTCTGACCATCGAGTGCGCTTTTGGAAGCTGCACTGCTCTCCGGCATGAGTTTGTCTGATTGCCGATTAGTAAAGTGTCAACGTCCGGTCACGTTGTAAGTTTTGTGGCATACCTCCAACAAGTCTTGGCTCAGTCGTTCTGGTTGCCGATGCACTGTGATCTATCATAGGAGTCAGAAATGCATTCAGATACTTCGCGATTGATGACCCTATAACAATGGTACCTTTCAGTCGAATCGTAAATTTCGTATCTTGGAACGGCTTCCCGACGCGATCAATCGGTCGTCGCCAGCTCAGTTCTGTTAGAGTCAGACAACACCTTGCAACACGAAGATAGCGAAACGAACTTCTCAACTTCGCTTCAAGCTGCGAGTCTTTTCGCCGCTCTGCTTCTGCACGTAAGGCTGCTCTTACGGCTTTACGTTCTTCCTGGAACTCACGCAAGCCTTGCTGCCGGGTTTTGCGCCGTAAAAGGTCCTGATTTTCTGGGTCGGCGGTAACCTCACGGATGAAGAGCGGAAGAAGACTGTCGATTGCGAGGTCGACGCGTCGAGAAGATATCGACATTGGTGAAAGCAGATGACGGGCTATACGAGAATGAGTGTGAAAATTGAGATAAGCCTCCGAGTGTAATTGTAGTTTGTATGCACGTATCGCGTCAGGTTCGCGGCGCGCGCAAATTCTAGGGCATGTGGGACAAAACTCACTGTCTTTGCTCTGATGAACGCCCCAACCAGACGGCGTGACAATCAGAGTGACGCAGCTTGACCTACCGTGTCGGAGTGCATTGGGCCGAGTGACACTGTTGACCATAGCCAGCGGCTAAGGTTTCCATGAATTTGGGGCACATTGCCATGGGTGACCTGGATGTAGCGCTGTCGTTTGCGTGCATACGGGGACCGCGCATGGAGTGAACGACTGCATTACGACGACGCTTCCAAGCGAATTTGATTTTCGGGCGGAAGTGGCTGGCAATGAGCTTCATTGTCCGGTGGAAAAGCCCGCCGACTTTGAAGCATGTCAGCTTCCCACGTATGCCTCCGAGCTCTATGAGTGACTCGGAAAGCGTGAGCTTGAAGAAGAATGACTTCGTGGAGCATCGAGCCCGTCGAATCCACGTCCGAGCTTGCGAGTCGTTCGCGTGTAACGTCAAGACATGCGGGCAGTTTCGAACATACGAAATACCCACTGTGAGATATTGCTGCAGCCACTGGCGGCAAAGCGGAATCAGCGACCAGGTCTCCAAGATTTCTCAAAAGAACTCCCTACAACGCAGCAAAGTAAGATCTGGGCCGAAAGGGGCCACGGCAGGCTCGAGAGAGATCCAGGTGTGCAGTTCCAGATGCCATCGTCGTGTTGGGAAGGGCGGCCAAAGACGCCATCGTTGCCGAAATGTGATCTCTCAGATGCGGCTCCGCGACGAATGTGGCGGGATCCCGGTCACCGCTTAGAAGCATGCAAACCCCCGTGCATCGCATTTACTGGCGCCCAGTAGGAGCTTTCCCATGGCAATGAGGGTGACGAGTCGACGCCGAGTTGATTCCTTGACACTGCTCTATCTGCAGTATTCCATGGACGTGTCAATGCTCTCGGCAAATTCTCAATTGACAGATGGCTATGGTGGGTTGCAGTTCTTCTGATCCTTCCACATTAGCTGAAGCCATGTTGTACTCTGCAATCCCTTTGTCAGTCTTGTAATCTGATTTTCGCGAGCATCCCACAATCTCATCTTCGTGGGCGTCCCGCACCTCGTCAATCAAGACTCAAAGTCGGAGCCCAAGGGGCCAGCACCACGCGGTTCCTGCCTGAGGCATCTCAGTTCGGACGGGTCCAGTTCTCCCTCACTCTCCAAAATGGCAAAGGGCAGCGCCACCAGGTACGGCAAGAGAAAAGCCAGCGACAACTGGCCAGATGGTCGTGACGGCAGGATACCATCCGCCACTTCCACTTCACTGCCGTCAAATGGTGAAGCTACTCTGAATCTGTTCAAGCGGAGTTATGCGCGCGACTTCGATCTCACTGTCACAGACGGGATCAAAGTCGAAAACGAGTCGGACGAAAGCAGTGTGGCTGTCTCCTCTCCTACTCCAGCTTTCCGACCGTCACGCCGCCAGCCATCATGGTCACCATCAACGGCTCTGGTTCGCGCCCTCTCAGAGATGCCGCAACCCGAAACAAGGCGGGATGACGCAACTTGCACTTCGTCACAAGCGAGTGACAGTCGCGAAAATGCCTTCGTCCCCATTTTAGTTCATCAATTCGACGCTGAGGTGACCCAGCTTATTGTCAGTCGAGTGATCCAAAGCGCGAGGGAGTCCGCCGGCCCCGAGGACGAGTTGGGGTTGAAGCGTGTTCAGAACATTGTTGCTCGACTTGATCAGGAGAATATCTCAAAGGCCCGTCGCAAAGAGGTCATCGATTTCCTCCAGCAAGGTTTGAAAGACATTTGCAATGGTCTTTATACGCGCATCAAAGCCCTGCACTCACCGACGCCATCCGGACATTGCTCGATCAAGGTTCGCGATCATGATCGTTTGGGAAGCCCCGAAACGACTGACCGACGCATCGCGATGGCATCTGAATCGGTTTTTGCCGATATCCCGCATTCCAGAAAGCAAGGTGCTTCGAAACTGACCGAAACATCTGGCCAAAGCGAAAGCTTGTCCGCAACAGCTGCCAGCGACAAAGAAGGCACGAGGGATGTCCATGATGATGACGGCTGCTCCAAACCATCCGGTTCGCGAAGCGATCATGGATTCTCTGACCGAACTCGTACCCTGACTGCCGATAGAAGAACAGTGTCTGCGGCCACCACCGCAGCGCTCGCCCCTGCTAAGACGCAGCGAAGTCTTGACAACCTTCTTCTGTACGGGACTCTCAAGGCGAAGACTACGTTTGACATCTTCGCACGCTGTGCCATCACAGCGTGTGCCAACGGCCTAGGAGACGAGAAATCGTCCGTTGACATTCGTGGCTCAGCGCACAACGTCTGGCGGAAACTCACTCACAAAGACAAGAGCGTGTGGGAAGAGTTGTTCAAAGTCCGACGTACAGACGCAGCTGTTTTCGACAAGGGCCAGAAGCTACTGGAGTCGCAAGGTCACATTTCACGGATTTCGACAGAACGAGCGCGCGCAGATGCGGCGTCATCTCCAACTCGTCCAAGTCGACCCTCAGGCTTTGATAGTCCTAGCCGTGCCGCTGCGGCAGTTGCGGCGCAGAAGAATAAGCCCTGTAAGAAGAAGAAACCACCCACCATCTCACAGAAGCATGCTAACCGATCAGGCGCTACAATGGTCTCGAAAATTTTCCCGGCGATGACACACGCGACCTCATCCACACCTTCAAGCCAGCCGTGTTTCGTTCCCTTCTCTGGTCGATCCGGCAGAGCTCTCACTTGCATTTATGTCGTCAACACTCCTGACACGAACCCCGGTTCTCTGCTCTCAGAAATAGAAATACGTGCTGCTTGCAAGCGTGAAGCACTCCCAGGTTTTGTTGACGTGGTGCGCCACAATTACAATGTCTTCGAAGCGATCTTTGCAACATTTGCTCAAGCAAAGTCAGCCCGCGATCACAGCAGTATCTCCGTCATACCTGCAACTACAACCACATCGACACCGTTGCGTGGAGAACCTGCCATCGTGCGCGCTACCTTCCACTTGTTGAGAGCCCCGAGGGTGTTCGTTTGCTACGCCACTGACCTTGCCATCGACCATGACACGGTATCCACGCGAGTGTTCCAAGCCTTGGCCGCTCCGGACGCTGTACCGTGCAAACTGTTCAGGCAAGAAAACTTCGACATGCAAGACGACAGGATACGCTACATTCTCCGCTTCTCGAGCGAAGTGCCCGCTCCGCATATGGAGCGCTTCTACATCCCACTCGACGCCGAAGACTCGAAAGGGAAGGTCTGGGCCATCTTCAAGCCCGCGAACACCATCCGGGCTTGCGACTTTTGCGAGGAGCTGTGCCAGCAGGGCATTGATAGCTCTTGTGCTTTCGCACATGAAGTTGGTAGTCAGTGACGCGGCTTGACGGAGATGGTGGAATCCTGCTTTCTGTGCATGAATAGAGCTAATTAGATAGTCACCACGTCTTGTATCTGTTTATTTTCGGTTGACCCTCGAATCGTTAGCTGTTGACACAGCCGCAAGTCAATGTCTAGCAATGTACCACAGGCAAACTCAGTCGTCGTGCTAGAAGGTCTTCCAAGACTACCTTCCATGTGCGCTTGGTTCAACCAACGTACTGATCGATCAACTGCGTGATCGTGACATTCCGCACGAGGCTGGAGCCGCTGGACACGGCTCGATGTGCTGCATCATCCACGGATTCCGACAGCCGTGAGGACTTGTCAGGTGGCGCCGCACACATTCGAAACTCAACGCGGCTGCAAGCAGACTGTCACGGTTTGACAGGCGGCTGGCTGGCGCTGCAGACAAGGATCGAGACCTGGCGTCGCTGCAAGCCACACCTCTTCAGGCGATGCCGAGTAACATCGCTTGTGAGCGCGCCAGTCGCCGTGAACTGATCAAAAACCCATCTCCCAGGCGACCGATGGACGCCGGAGCCCGATATGCTGTAGCCTGTGTCTGATGTCTGTCGGCATCTGTCCATGGAGTGGCTGGCGATGGCAGGTGTCGTGCTGCAAGCTCCAGCCCTGCATGCATCTGCTGCACCCGTGGACAACCTCTCACCGCCTGTTGGGTGTGTGGAGTCGGCGCTTGCAAACGCAATGTCTGAAGCGTCCGGGGAGTGTGCTTGGGTTGTTGGAGATACAGTTGTGTTGATGAAGTGGATTGGTGTCGGACATTCCCCGATGGTGGCGGGATGAGCCGTCGGCGGCCGAGGCTCTCCGAAGCTTCGGCGACAGCATCTCAAGAAACACCATTGGAGGTGCCGGACTTTGCTATATACTCGAAAACAGGCAAAATGGCCCCCGTGCGCCCTCAAAGCTTTCTCTCATTACCCGCTCCTCTTCGAAGAGCAGTCGCATCATATTCACTTGCACGCGCTGCCTACGCCCCACCTCTGGCCAACTCCACCTCTATCCGCGCGCATTCGACAGAATCCAGCCCTCACAATGGCCACGCCGGCAGCTCTGTCAACGAGACCGAAGTCTCCCACTTCAACACCCTCGCCTCGTCATGGTGGGACCCTCATGGTTCCAGCCGCCTCCTCCACCTCATGAACCAACACCGCCATCCATTCATCAACCGCTGCCTGAGCACCGCCCCGCCTCTCCCTCCAAACCACAAACGCAAATACCTCGACATCGGCTGCGGCGGAGGCATCTTCGCAGAGTCCGCTGCCCGACTAGCGACCACGCAGTCCGTGACCGCGGTCGACCCTACGCCGGAAGTCATCGCCGTCGCAAAACGTCACCAGCGAACAGACCCTCTACTCATGGAGCCCGGCCGTCTCACCTACCACAACATCCCGATCGAAGCCCTCCCCCTACCCACCACACCTGCAGACGGCTTCGACATCGTCTCGTTGTTCGAGGTCATCGAGCACATCCAGCAGCCCGCGCCGTTCCTGCGCTCAATATTGCAGCACCTCAAGCCTGGCGGCTGGCTGATCGGCTCGACGATCGCTCGCACGGGCACCAGCTGGTTCACGACCAAGTTCATGGCGGAAGAGGTGCTGCAGATGGTGCCGAGAGGGACGCACGAGTGGAGCCAGTACATTCAGCCTCATGAGTTGAAGAGCTGGGCTGCCAAGCAGCCGGATTTGGAGGGGTGGCAGACGATGGGTGTTGTCTATGTGCCTGGGTTCGGTTGGAAAGAGGTGGATGGTAGCGAGAGCTGGGGCAACTATTTCTTTGGTGTTAGGAAGAAGAGCTTGGAAGAGTAATTGTACAGTTGATGATGATGAGAGGAAGAGAAGAGAAGCCATGATACCACAGCTCCGGTCGAGAGCATAAACTGTACCATTACTGTCTGAATATCTAATCGCACGGTCGAAAGACGAGACCGCACCACCTCTCGCTTGCCCCTATTGCTCGTTCCAAATTGCCTCTCCGGCCGTACCTCACGATGCTCAAATCTCAGGCTGGCTCTCCGTCATCCTACCAATGACCGGCCTCTCTGCCACGATAGAACCCCTCCATCTCCGCTCGCTGCTCCATCCACAAGGACTTCAACAGCGGATCGTGGCTGCTATCCCCATCCCAATACTTCGAATGGAAACTCCTCGCTCCGCCCCTCCAATCCTTCGACGTCGGCCAGTTCGCATTCCACCCGTACCAAATCGGCTTCCACGGCATATTGCCCTCTCGACGATGCGCGTAGTTCAGCAAGCTCTGCTCCATGTACCCCGGATCGAAGCGGCCCTCGATATGCAGGATCGAGACGTAGTAGTCGAACAGCACGCGCGACGGCGCGAAGATGAAGAACCCGGCGTTCATGTACGTCGAATCCGTCGGCGGCGGCCACGGGTGGTCGTAGCCGAAGAAGTCCCCGTGCGCCGCGAGCATGTAGGTGCGTGGCAGCGGCGCCTCGTCGGCCGCCACTTGCGCGCCGTTCGCCCCCGTCGCCTGCGTCTGCGCCGCCTCGTCGAAGAACACCCCGTCCAGCGGGGCCGTCACCAGGTGGTCCGCGTCGATGTATAGGATCTTGCTCCACTCCGTCATCTCGAACATCCGCAGCTTCGCCATCATGTCCGCCCAGCGCGCGGCGCCCGGATGCAGCCAGTGGGCTTCGAGGCGCTCGACGACGCGGATGATGGCGCCGTCTTTCTTGAGCCGGGCGAGTTTGCGCTTCGACACGTCCGCCGTGCAGACGACTATGAAGGGGATGGAATGGTTGGTGCCGGCGCTGCGGGAGTGCATGAGCTGGTAGGCCAGGACGCGGGTCGCGAGGTAGTAGCCGTCGTCTTCGTCGCCGGCCGCTTCGCTTTCTGCGTCCGTGGCCATCTTGTCCGGGTTTGTGTTGGCGCCTAAGAAAGTGGCGAAGGCGACTTTGGGTGCTTGCACGCCGCCTCCATTTGAGCCAGGGATTCCGGGCACGTAGGAGTGCCAGCGTGAGGATCGGAGGGTGAGGGTTACCAGAGCGGAGGCCAGGAAGAGGAAGATGAACAGCGCGACGTTGCGCGGGTTCGTCGACATCTTGCGAGATCCGATGGAGGCTCGTTCGAAAACAATGTCTTCTCAATTTCCATATACAATCATCATGCTCGCGACATGAAGTCTCGCGAACCCCGTGCATTCCACCTGGCGACATCATGCAAGGCTTCCATCCCTTTGTACCACGCCTGGCTTTGCGGGAGTGTCATCCTGGCGTCGCCACTGAAAAGGTAGGATCGTGTCTCAGAGCCACGCAATACCTTCGTGGCCCTGTGGCGGCGTCTACAGTTGCATTGTCCGTCATCCGCCAGCCAAGAATGGCAGCCGCGTTCCTGTCGTCTGACAAAGATAGATGAGGTAGCCTGATGTAAAGAACAATCTCACGGATTGGGCTCAACTGATTGACCTAGTTCAATTCACAAGATGCGATGTGAAAAGTTTATTGAGCACGGCTAGGTTTGCATCGAAGCTAAACAGATCAAACAAGACCGTCGGATACGATCTCGACACAGGAATGAACTTGCTGCCGTATTCAGGAACGTCTCAGAACCCAGGCAACATCGAAATCACTCGCAAGGCCCCTGAAATATAGAAGTTTATTTAACGTTGTCAAGAATATTTGAAATTGATCTAGTACCTTCGAAGAATGGCTGTTGTTGAAATTGCAGGTTATCGAAAGACGAGCGATTCTGGTCTCCCGAAGTCTGCTACCTTATGGCCAGATTGAAAGTTCTACACTACCTAAGTGAGATCCACATTAAGAACCGCATCACATCTGTCTCAACACTGTAGTCGCCACGGAGAAAAAGATGGCACAATTAACTTCCTCATATAGAGCAGCAGAATTGATCAAACCGGATTGTCGACACCAGAGTGATCAAAAGAAGAAACACGAAGGCAAGCGTCTGATCATTAGCCGTATTATCATATCAATTCCCAGCACCCGTACGCCGCATACCCAATACTAACGCCACCTCACTTCTTCACACTACTCGACGTATCCGTACTGTCCTCCACGCTCCTCTCGCGCACAAGCACTTTCTTCCTCTTGGTCTGCCCCGAAGTCGTAGGCGTCTCTTCTCCCACGCCCTTCTCCAACTCACCCACTGGCGTGCCGCCTCGCGCCAAAGGACTCGATCTGCCGCTAGCAAGCGGCCCCGCGCCGATGACGGGCGGAGGGACCTGCTCGATCGCGTCGTCGGAGCCAGACGCGAGGCGCGGGTCCGAGCGCGTGTAGTTGTACCCGTACGGCATGAAGGCTTCCCTTGTCCGGGCGGGGCTGTTGCGGCCGGCGGATTTGGAGGTGAATGCGGGTGCGGCTGGCGGGGCGAGGGTTTCGCTCTTCTCTCCCGGGTTTTGGGGCGCGCTGCGGGTGGTGATGCCTTCGTTGAAAGAGGTGTTGATCTGGTCGCGCTTGCGGTCGTGGCGCTTTTTCAGCCAGGTACCGAGGATGGCGATGAGGGAAAGAGCGATTGCGAGGACGATGAGCATGACGACCCATTTCTGGAGACTGTTAGCTGGAATGTAGAGATCAATTGAGCAGCCTTTGGCTTACCCAGTGATTGTGCCACCAGCCTCCCTCCTGAGGCTCTCTGTCGAAGCCCTGCGAGTCCGTGGAAGAAGAACCCGTAGCTGTGGCGCCTGCAGCTGCGGCATTGCTGGTGCTACTTGAGCTAGAAGAAGTGCTGGTCGAGGTCATCGTGACCGTAGTCTGCCCACCGCTGCCATTGTCCGCGTGCTCGCTCGCGCCGTTGTCTGTGCCGCAGTTGCCTTGGTACCAGGTCATGACCTGCTGGTTCTGGCTTGGATCCGTACAGAAAGCATCGCAAATGCCATTTGGAGTGGAATAGAGGGTGGACAAGTATGCTGACTGGCAGAAGCATGCCCATATAGCTTGATTTGCACTCGCGGTGCCTCCGCAAGCTTGGGCGGCCTGATTGAGCAGAGTACATGATTGCGCGCAGGCAGGGAGACCTTGAGCGAGAAGCTGTGCTGACGCGATGGAGGCTGAGAGGAGGGAAACGAGTACCGCGGCGAACGGTGTCCAGATCATCGTGGCGAGTAGCGGACTTTCATGCGCGGCGTGCGAGGTATATCGTCAATTCGGTGGAGGTCTTGTGATATATGCTGACGCGTCTGACTGACGGTCGTTTGGAGCAATGGTGAGATGTTTCTGGTGGACGCGAGCGCGCAAGGAATGCCGCAATCTCCTCCACGAAGCTCGCGGTTTCTGGCTTGGGTGGGTGTGTCGACTGGAGAGGAAGTGAGGTCGGGTCTGCGATGCCGTCCTCCGCGACTCAATCGATGTCGTCTGGTGGTCCAGTACGCCTCAGGCCGTCGCAGTCATCCTGAGCTGACGGCAGGGAGAAGGCAGGGAGAGACATTGGGAGGCGGCGGGCGGCGACGGCTGGCCTCGCTTGCGCTGCCAGGTGTGGTGGGACGGCGCAGGAACAGTCCAGCAGCTCCGGGCGGCGCAGGCCCAGAATCGTCTAGCGCGCGGGTCTGGCGCGGGGGTGGGCCGCAAACATTTCGTTCCTGGAGCCTGAGGCCCACCAGCCGAGCCGCGTGATGTCGCCGAGTGCCGAGCGTGTGGAGGACGTTGCGCGAACGGTGAACTCTGAAGTCTAAAGCGACCCATTCTGACTTCATCTTTGACTTGTTACAGTTGGCAGCAAGTGCTCCACGGACACTGATTGATATGAGCGTGAGGAATATCGCGAATCTCTGGGGGAATTCAGCGTGAATGTGGTCGGTTCTCACCTGTTGAGACTGTAAGTGGAAGCGAAGCGGAATTTCTTATGGAGCATTATTCTTGATCGGAAGCTCACGTCTCCGTGGCGATTCAACCACGTCGTGGGGAAGAGGGGAGAGAAACTATTGTACACGAAGGTTCATCAGAAGCCCACATTTTCGTCGCAAGAAAATCACATTGTGGTGAGCAGTGGGGAGAAGATAGACAGAATGAAACCCGTGACCCATTATCATCCGCAGTCGTTTCTTGTGTCTTGGTGTTAACAAGGTGATGTGCATAAGGATTCTGTTGGGCTCTGATCGTTTCTGTTTTGGCGGGATTGCACTTGGGAACAGGAAAATAAGAAACCACTGCGGCCAAGACACCTCTCCTTTCCGGTGACCAGTATTAATGCATCACTGAATGACGTCGATAGTCCGCCTAGCATCATTACCCTTCCTCAGCCTCGTGCGCATCCACAGCACGTCGTTGTTCAAGCAACGCGGCTCGATGCACTTCCCCCGACATCCTCTTTGTCTCCCTGAAACCAATTTGTCGGAGGGACGACCAAAGACTTGCCCGTCTTCAAGCCCACGATCTTTCTTGAACAGACCCGCGCGTTTCCCATTCACGTTGGCGCCTTGATCGTTCTCGCTGTCCGTCATGGTTGACGCTCCGCTTAGGTGACAGCGGATCCCCTTGAATTTTGCTGGCGAGCTGAAGCGGTGCATGATGCTGACGGCATAGAGGTCAAGGAGGCTCTCTGAGATGCTGGGCTCTTGCATAGCGACGATCACGCGCCTTGTGTTGTGGCGCCATTCGCGTACGGCGGTGTGCAGGGAGGAGGTGAAGGCTTCGGCGGTGGGGAGGACCTTGTCGAAGTATTTGTGGGTTTCGTCGAGCGCGACATTCAGGCCTGGGGAAACGGCTTTATCCGTGACGGCCTCTTTGGGGCGCTTGAAGATGGCGGAAAGGCAGATGTCGAAGAGGACGCAGGCCGTTCCTGCGTCGACGAAAGGATCAGGGAGGTCACGATCGCCAGCGATCCGGGCATGTTTTCGACACAGGCGTCGTTGAAGTCTAGGCCTTGCTCTTTCATTTTCTCTTCCAGCTTGCGGGGCTTCAACTGCGGGTGATCGCGCCCACGTGAAACGAGCAATCATTACTCGGTTCGTGACGCTCAGTTTTACGACGATCATGAACCCGTTCGATGTTTGTCTGCGGCACTCCAACTAATTTGTCTCTTTTTTGCTTGATGGCGAGTCAGCAAACGCTTGCTTTTGCTTCTTCCAACCTTCTATCTTCGTGATCATGCTAATGGTCATAGGATGATCACTTCCTAATGACACGCTGGATCGAACAGCGGCCAACCGCAGCTGCTCAATAGCGTTCTCCGTGCGGCCGCTTCTGAAGAGACTAAGTGCCATATTAGCCGTGGCAAGAACAGTCCTAGGGTGCGTGAGCCCCAGCGCTTCTTCCATGATGATGATCCCCTGCAATTCAAGTTCGGCGGCTCGGTCATGCAGGCCTTGGGAAGAGTACACTGCCGCAAGGAGGTTTAGGCTGGCTGCCGTGTCCGGATGCTTTGAGCCGAGTACCTTCTTCTTGATGTCGATTGCCTGTTCATACAGCTCCTCTGCTTGCGCGAGCAGACCTTGCGCAAAGTATACCGATGCGAGGTTGCTCATGCTTAGCAGCGTCTCCGGATTTTCGGGTCCTTGTATTTTTTGTCTGATTTCGAGTGCCTGCTTGTGAAGTTCGGCCGCTTGCTCGTATAGCCCTTGCCGGAGATACACTCCAGCGAGGTTGGTCATGCTCGTCGCCGTATATTGGTTCTCCACGCCAAACAGCGTCTTCCTAACCTCGAGTGTCTGCGAGTGAAGTTCGATTGCTTGCTCGTGGAGGCCCATCTTGGAGTATACTACGCCGAGATTATTCATGCTCGTCGCCGTATCTGGAGCTTCTAAGGCCAGTAGTGCCTTTCTGACCTCGAGTGCTTGCACATGCAGTTTGACTGACTGCTCGTAAAGGTTTTGCTCGTAGTAAACACTAGCCAGAACACCCATGCTATTCGCCGTGTCAAGATGCTTCGGGCCGAGCAAATTGTCCAACAGCGTCAATGAGCGTGACGCCGCGTTGTCTGCGAGTGCAAGATTGCCCCGGTCCTGTGCGTACCATCCAAGGTTTCGTAAAAGAGACGCGTGCTGCAAAGCCACTTCTCGCTTTCTAAACTTTATAGCGACTGTCATAGCTGCATGGGGGAGGAGCATTTGGCAGTTCTCCCAGTCTTCGAAGGAGGCGTACTCAGGAAATGCATTGTCCAGACTTGAGATGAAGTGTGATTGGTAGTTCTCCAGCGTTTTCTGAGATTCCAACCAACCTTGCGTCGCCAACTGTACGAGTCTGTGCATCTCGAAGGACGTCTGAGCTCCGGTCATGGAGATGAATGCATAGTCAAGTAGAGTCTGTATGCCCTCGGTGAATTCTTCATTCTCGGATTCGGAGGACGTCGACGAAACGCTTTCAGTCATGCTTGCACTGTCGTTCCCTCCAGTCGATTCAGTATCGTGTATTGACAGGTCCGTTGCAGCTTCGCCCCACCCCTTGCTCATGTCATTGAGCAGGGCTTCTGGAATCGATTGTCGATCGAAACAGCTCATCAAGGACAAAAGATCGGCTGCTGATGTCCTCTGCTCCTGGATATAGTCGAACGAGATTTGCCATGTCAGTAATATAGAGTCCGTGGCCTCGCGGTCTCGCCTCGTGTCTCCATCATCGCGAGCCAGGAGGCGCACCATCGATTTGTCGCTCTTCCTCAATTTCTGCACGTAGTCGGAAATGGACGACCTTCGTGCCTGCTTTCTGATGTAAGCAGCTGCTTGTGCCATTGCTAGTGGCATGAAGTCCAACTCTTTGACCAGCTCGGCGCCATGATCCTGGTCATACCCGGCCTGCAGCTTCCTTTGCAGAAGCAACAGCGCATGCGCCTCTCCCATGGGTTCGACCATGACGACGTTGCTTCTGTCCGTTACCTGCAAAGCTGCGCTCAAACTCCTCGTCGTGAATAGGAATTTTCCATGCGATGATGGTGGCAGGTAGTCAATGCACCGGTCTCCCGACGGTGGCCGCGGATCTTGGCCATCTGCGCGTTCGGAGGCTGGCGGTCGAAGAAGGAACCGTACATCATCGGCGTTGTCAAGCACGAGCACCCAGCTTCCGTTTTCTGGGTCACGCAGCCAGCTACGGAACAGCTGGTAAACGTTCGCCCCAGTCTCTTTGTGACCCGGAATCTGTAGTTGGGCAACTACATCACGAACGCTGCTGTCGAATCGCGGCGCGCTGCTTGCGTGCAGCCAGAACACCCACGTCTCTGGTGACTCGTCTCGGATTTGATATGCGTAGTCGATGGCAATCTGAGTCTTCCTGTAGATTTGTCAGTGCTGAATGTGGTTGAAAGTCTAGTCGCACGCACCCAACCCCTCCGAGTCCAACCAGGGCGACTCTGGCAGTAGGGACCGATAGTTTGTCCCCAATGTCTTTGATGACATTCTCGCGGCGGACGTAGTCGGGGTCTCTTGGGAACGGCACTGTGGAGACGGGCTTTGGTGACTTCTTTTGTTGGTCAGATGCTTTGATCTTGTAAGTATCTCATGTGGCAAGGGGATGATTGCACGGCTGGGTCACCTGTCGTGATGTTTATTACGTCCCCATAATGCGCTCGGGCACCGTCACTTGTCGTGACATTCGTGAAAGAGTGCCCCGTTCGCAGGGGCAGTGCATCCATGAAGTTGTAGTGGTTACCCAGGTAGAAAATGGATCATGATAAGGAACAGCTTCCTCAGCTGGGAGGGGCAGCTTTTCGGCGTTTGAGCATGAAGGCTGAGCACAACGTCGAGGCAGCCAGAACTGCAGTGTGATTTTTGATAGCCGAACCAATCATCATTGCAGCCGCCTCGTCTGGCATTTCTGGCCTCATGGCGCAAGTAACACCTCGTTTGCCCAACTCATGATTCTCTCGCAACTCACCCGACTTCTAGAAAACGGGCGGATCTCTGTTCCAAGTCTCCGATTCTCACATCTGCATCGCAAATGGCAATCCGTTGGAATATCAAATCTTTCTGCCATCAGATACAGAAGATTGCAGCGTCGTTGAATGCATGTTGCATGATTCCGCCCATTGCTGTACGCGTTTTATTCCCCCTGAGCTGGTAATGCAACCTGCGCGTTACCCGTTCACCCGACGTCCTGGTCTCTCAAGCGTAGCCTCTGTCCATCGATGAACATATGGCGGCAGAATTCTCTGATTCAAATGCGTCTCAAGTAGGCCGAGATCACAGCGCCCCCGCCTATGTGAAGTGGATGTCTCCGGACAGACAAGACGCGTCTGTTGAAAAGGATTGCCCGAAGAGTTAGCGACTCGCAAAGAAAAACCTGAGCGCATGCTGTCGTTGATATATATTGGAGAATGGAAAAGTGGAAGAGGGGTGGAGGCGTTGTGACAGCGTTCTTTGGCGGCGTGATGTTGCTTCGAAGGCCTCATGAGCGTTGTTCCCATTGCAAGATCGTCGGGACCTCGCAACAAGCCCGAGCACGTGTCAGTCACGGCAGCGAGATGCCTCCGCCGCCGCCTTCCACCCAACAGGTTTGGTCGTCGCAGGTGGGAGTCCACCAGGCAGTACCGAGTGTCGCCGGACAGCACAAGGCGCCTGTCGCACAAGCCGAAGCCGAGGGTGCGGCTTTGTTGCCGATTCCACAACGGCCTGCCCTTCCCGAAGGAGCGCCGGCCGCGACCATCACTTCATCTGCGTAATACGAGGCTCGAGCACACGCCCTTGACTCGCAATGCCTGGCTGTCACGCCGACTTTGGAATATGCGAAACACCGCCCAGCCTCGCAAAGCACTTCCCCTCTCACGCTAGCACCGGCCAGGGCTTCGGCCGGACTCGCCCGCAAGTGCCGTGACGAGACTCCATGTCGTCCTTCATCTGTACGAAACGCGGAGGCTTCCTCATCCAACTAGCCCGCCGTCCAACCACGACGATCATCGCCACAACGCCTTCGGGATCGCTCGTCCGGCGCTTGCGGTGGTCTCCTGTATATTGTGATCCCAAGACTTCGTCGTCGCGCAGACAGCTCCGGCCGCTGAGCACCCTCGCCCTGCTGACTTCTTGGCTCGCAGCCGGTTTGTCGCATCTACATCGGTTGGGTAAACCTTGCTTCTATGTTCGCAGTCATCCGAGCAAGCATGTTCGCCCAAGGTGAGATATATAAGGCGATTGTCGCAGCCACAGCCGTGCCCTCGTTCTGCCCACAAAGCCCTACACTCTCTACCACCCGCAAACCCTATTCCTTCATTGCAACTCGCTCGCTTGCTGGTCAAGCTTCTCTTCGCCATGGCCCCTAAGACTCTTCTACCCATCGCAGCCCTGGCCACTGCGGCTCTGGCCCAATCATCCAGCGGCTGCAATGGTCAAGCCACACTCACCTCCGGCGTGCAGAACATCAACAACCGTCAGTACACCCTGAAGATCCCCGACGGCTATGACTCCAGCAAGCCTTACCGCCTCATCTTTGGCTTCCACTGGCTCGGTGGTTCCATGGGCGATGTCGTGAACGGCAACAGCGTGCAGCCGTGGTACGGCCTTGACGCTCTCTCCGAGGGATCGGCCATCTTCGTCGCCCCGGACGGCATCGACAATGGCTGGGCCAACCAGGGCGGTTCCGACATCGAGTTCGTCGACTCGATCATCGAGCAAGTCGAGTCCGACCTCTGCGTCGACCAAGGCTCCCGCTTCGCCACCGGTTTCTCCTACGGCGGCGGCATGTCCTACGCCGTCGCCTGCGCTCGCGCCGGTGAATTCCGCGCCGTCGCCCCCATCGCCGGCGGTCTGATCAGCGGCTGCGACGGCGGCAATGACCCGATCGCCTACCTCGGCATCCACGGCGTGAGCGACAACGTCCTCCCCATCAGCGGCGGCATCGAGCTGGCCAACACCTTCGTCACCAACAACGGCTGCCAGCAGAAGAACATCGAGCAGGTCGCCGCCGGCAGCGGCCAGTCCGCCCGCACCGACTTCGAGGGCTGCTCGCAGCCCGTCTCTTTCATCTCCTGGGACGGCGGCCACAGCGGCGCCCCCTTCGGCACCAGCAGCCAGCTCGCCCCGGACGCCACCTGGGAGTTCTTCACCTCGCTCGACAACCAGGCCGCCACCTCCGCCAAGAACGCCAGCGCCAGCTCCAACTCCACCTCTTCGGCCGCTCCTGCTACTTCGCAGGCTTCCGGCTCTGGCTCGTCTCAGCAGTCTGGTGGAAACGCTGGCAGCCCTCCCATGTCCGGCGGCTCTGGCGCGCCTTCTTCCGGCTCGAACCCGTGGCAGGCTCCTCCCAGCAACAACCCTTGGGGTCCTCCCTCTGGCTCTGGCTGGAGGCCGTGGTCCGCTTAAATGCGACCAACCACGTCGTCTTGGGCTCTGTTGAGCTGTTGCAAGGTCATCAGATCTCGATGCCAGCAGGGTACCTTGAGGCGCCGACACGAGTGACATTGGGCGGTGCAAAGCAAACAAACCCAGATCGTCTCCAAGTAAAGATCTGATTTGGTGGAGGCAGTCCATAGCCGCTTTCAATCGAAATGCTCCTTGCCTAGCACCAAAATGTCAACGTGCGTGATGTCAATCGGTATTTATGTTCTATTGCCATATGCAACGTCAACCTCGACCACGGCTGCACCGAATTCGTCGTGTCCAATGACTTCTGACACACATGTTTCCCACTCATCGGGCAAAAGCCATGCCCCATGAGCCTCCAGGTCTTGCGACATCGAGGCTGACAGGGCGGCAAAAGCAAAAGATCATGGTCAATACGAGGGTCGAACTCGCGACCTTGGCGTTATTAGCACCACGCTCTAAACCAACTGAGCTAATCGACCTGATTATCATGTAATTTGATAGAGTGGCCCTGTCTGTAGATGTCATATAATTATTTCCAAAGGCTCGAGACAGTATAAGATAGGAACACAGTCGCAAGAGATGAGGCAAGCTTGTCTGTTTCGAACCGCTCCGAATCTCGATGGTGGCGGGGTGGAGATGAGACTGTCGTCGAGTCAGTTGAGAAATTTCGCCTCCTCATGTTGTGAGTCCAGAAGCGCCCATGGCGCCGAAGCTGTAGTGAAGCTCGTGGTGTCCACATTGGTATACATCGCGTGTCGTGTGGAACGAATGCAGTGGGGTCGGCGAACGTGAAGACGCAGAAGAATTAGGTGATACTGATTCACATGACCAGTCGCAGACGTTCAAAAATACCTTATGCATGTTGCAGTGACAGCGGCGGTCAGCAGCGACAAACACTCCCTGCTTTGTGTGAGAGCTTGCGGGCTGCTTGAGGATGATCGAAGAAAGCTTGAAGCGCGGATTCGCAGGCGACTTCGACCACGAGGTGGATGGAGTTGTGCCGCACTTGACATAGTCAAAAGAAGTTCCTGGAAGAATTCTACTTCGCTTCTCTGATGCGAATTGCACTTTTTCGCTCTCGTCCCATTATCAAAACGATGATCAATGACACACGCATTCTGTCAGCCACGAGGTCGTCGGAAGCCTTGCGCCACAAGCACCCCATGCGCCACAAGACAGCGTGAGACCCTGGCGCAACGCCACTCTCGCGCTGCCTTTCCGAACATTTGCAATCGCCGTCTCGCCCTGCGACACAACCCACAATGCTGCTCCTCTCCGCCAGAGCGCGCGCACTTTGGGGCCATGCGCCCCGCGTGCGATCTGCGACGGCCGTCCGGCGCGGCCTGGCCTCCGTCGCAGATCAGATAGACGCTCGGTAGGCGATACCTCATCCCCAATCCAGCACCGCCTTCTCACTGACACCTCTCAGACCACCAGTAGACGTCGTAGTCATCGGCGGTGGCCATGCTGGATGTGAAGCCTCGGCTGCCGCCGCCAGGACCGGTGCGCGCACGACTCTCGTCACTCCTTCGTACGACAACCTCGGCGTCTGCAGCTGCAACCCATCCTTCGGCGGAATCGGCAAGGGAACGATGATGCGCGAGATCGATGCGCTGGACGGGCTGGTCGGACGTATCACGGACAAGGCCGGGCTGCAGTTCAGGATGCTCAATCGCAAGAAGGGGCCGGCCGTGTGGGGACCCAGGGCACAAATCGATCGCAAACTGTACAAACGGCACATGCATGAAGAGATGATGGCGTACCCGGGCTTGACGGTCAAGGAAGGGAAGGTTGCGGACATCGTGGTGGACCAGTCACCCGAAGCCGCTGCTGAAGGCCGGCATGGAAGAATCACAGGAGTGCGGTTGGAGTCTGGAGAGGTGATACCCACCAGCAACGTCGTCATTACGACAGGCACATTCTTGGGAGGCGAGATTCACATCGGATTGGACGCTTTTCCTTCTGGACGTATGGGCGAGGCTGCGACTACCGGGCTGTCGAATTCATTACGGGCCGCGGGTTTCCAGCTAGGTCGTCTGAAGACCGGTACACCCCCTCGTATCGATAGAGCATCCATAGACTGGAAACGATTGCAAGTGCAGCCTGGCGACAACCCTCCTACGCCCTTCTCTTACCTTAATGACCGCGTGGCTGTTGAGAAACAGCTTGACTGTCACAGCACACATACGAACCCCGTGGTTCACGACATCATCCGGGAGAACTTGGAAAAGAGCATACACATCCGGGAGACCATAAAAGGACCGCGGTACTGCCCATCACTGGAGAGTAAGGTCATTAGATTCACGGATAAGGACCAGCATTTGGTCTGGCTGGAACCGGAAGGCTTCGACAGCGATGTCGTCTACCCCAACGGCATCAGTATGACAGTCCCTGCCGAAGTGCAGGAGCGTGTCATCCGCGCCATGGTTGGTCTTGAAGACGCCAAAATGGTGCAGCCTGGGTATGGCGTTGAATATGACTACGTCGACCCGCGCAGCCTCAAGCGCACTCTGGAGACAAAATCGATCAGTGGCCTTTTCCTCGCTGGACAGATCAACGGCACGACTGGGTACGAAGAAGCCGCGGCCCAAGGTATCCTCGCTGGAGTCAACGCAGGTAACCGCGCTCTGGACAGACCAGCCTTCACCATGAGCAGAGCGGACAGCTACATCGGCATCATGATCGACGACCTCGTCACGAAAGGCGTCAGCGAGCCCTACCGCATGTTCACATCCCGCTCAGAATACCGCATGAGCGCCCGCGCCGACAACGCCGACCTCCGCCTCACAGCCAGAGGCCGCGAAGCCGGCGTCGTAGGCGACACCCGCTGGCGAGCCTTCTCGGACGAGAAACAACAGCTCTCCGACCTGCGCGCGCTCCTCGACGCCAAAACCCTCAGCTCCCAAGCCTGGATCGCGCAAGGTCTCCCCGTGCGCAGCGACAGTGTCAAGCGCTCCGCTTTCGACCTCCTCCGTCACACCGCCGTCACCACCGCTTCCCTCCTGCCCGTCGTCCCCGAAATCGCCTCTTTCTCCCCCCGCATCCTGGCCCGTATGGACATCGAAGGAGCTTACGCGCCGTACATTACGCAGCAAGCCGCGGCCGCGCTGTCTTTCGCGCGGGACGAGAACTTGCTGCTCCCTGCCGATCTCGACTACGAGGCGATTTTCGGCTTGAGCTTCGAGGAGAAGAAGGCTCTCGGCAGCACGAGGCCGGAGAGCTTGGGGCAGGCGAGGAGAGTCGAGGGCGTGACTCCTGCTGGCGCCTTGAGGTTGCTTGCTCATGTCAAGGGTGGGTATCGCAAGGCCAAGAGGGAGCAGATGGTCAAGGAGACGATGGAGGGCTTGCCGCCTGGTGCGGAGGCGGATGCTGTTGCTTGATTTTAGCGACGTTTCAGAGTAAGTGTCAGCACACACGGGCGTGCAGCTGCTCACGAGACACCCTTCGATGGGCCTTGTAAAATACATGTAAGATAAAAGATCCGAATGAACAGCATCAAGATCATCTTCAGATCAAAGTTGCCCACGTTTCTGGCTGAGTGGAATCAAGCGAATCATCCACTGTATCGGCCCTCTCCCAGCAGTGTCACAGTCAACAGTAATACGGAAGTCGCATTGCGGGAGACTACGTCTCAAAGCGAATTATACGCACTATCTGCCTCCCTCGGATGCCATCAGCTAAGGCACGTCCGAATCAACATTGCACCATGTTGATTTGCTCAATGCTCGGTTGCTGGACACCGCATCTGCCGAAGGTCCAGCATACGGAGAAGCTCTGGACTATGGCCGCAAAACCCGTCGACCTCGTTTAATCTTGTCTGTCTGGCCACTCTGGCAGCTTCCCTCAACTTCGGACCCTCTGGATTTTCGATGAGATCTGTCGGAAATTCTAGACATACGAAAGAATGTGGCTGATCTGGTAGCATTAAAGGCTTTCTCGAATTTCCTCGGGCTCGATATGCAGTTCGCGCGCTCAGCTGCTGGGCTCTGTCGCACATGCAAGGCAGCGATGCCGTAGCGCATCTGGTGGTGTGCACGGTGGCGCTGCTGTATGTACCTTCAGCCCCACCTCGTCTCAGACGACGGCGAGGCTGAGCATATTACCTTACCAAGCACTCGCTCAAGTCGAACTCTATCCATCCCATGCACATCGTTTCTGGGAAGTGCGTACGCTTCGCATCGTTTCCGAAATCGACCAGCTGCTTCTAGGTGGACGAGGCGGGTTGCCACCGAGCGTGCAGCATGACATCGCCGACGTCTTCAGGCACCATCAAACCCGCATTTTGGCGCATACAGAACATCAAGGCCAGTGAGAAAGATGATGCTATAGAGTGGCTGCGCGCGCAGACAGAAGAGCTGAGAACATCGGAAGGCCAGGGATTCAGCCTAGCGGCCGATAGCGACCGAACACTGTGCGCAACGCTCACGACCTACGAGCGGCCAACACCGGGCAACTACCGGTGGCGTGTGGACCAGGACTTCATCGGTTTCACGCCACTTTGCGATCCGGACGACGCGAGAGTCGACATCATCGCACTCACTGGGCTGGGCGGGCACGCTCTGGGGTCATTCCGCTCAACTGATGGCAAAACGGTCTGGCTGCGGGACTTCGCCCACGAAGACTTGCCACGAGCACGCTTTATCACATATGGCTACAAGACTGACGTCGCCGAAAGTAATAGCAACCAAGGTATTCGCGAGCTCGCGCACACTCTACTGGACGGACTCGCCAGCTTCCGCCGGCGTACACTCACGCAGCAACGCCCACTTTGCTTCGTCTGTCACAGTCTGGGCGGTGTCGTTCTGAAAGAAGCACTGGTTCTCTCGAGCAAAGCTAGTGAGCCGCATCGTCGAGAGCTACACGACGTCGTAATGGCTACCTACGGGCTGGTGTTGATGGGCGTTCCCAACCTTGGACTCCGGCACGATCAGCTTATGACTGTTGTGAAGGGTCGATCTAACGAAGCTTTCATTCGAGATCTCCGAGTTGATTCCACCGGGGAGCCTTCTCAGTTTCTCAGCTCCTTGACAGCAGAGTTCTCTTACCTCGACAAGCACTGCCAGCCGCCATTCGAGATCATCTCCTACTACGAGACGCTGGAAAGCCCTACCTTGAGAGTAAGTCTTTCAGCCGGCGGTTGGCATACTGTCGGGGCTGACACATCATAGGCCCTAGGCGGTGGAAGTTTCGAAATGACTGGCCCAAAGGTTCTCATGGTCAACAAGACTTCTGCAGAACGAATTGGTCACCTCGCACGCGACATCGAACACCTGCCAAGCCACTCCGATATAGCTGTGTTGTGGATACATGCAAGCAGCGCAGCGCGATATGATCAGGACCTTCTGCAATTCGCTCTCGATCTAGGGATTCTACGCAGCGATGCCGACAGAGCCAATGTTCCCCAGCTTGTCTACGACTGGCTTCGCAATGGCTGCAACGGCAGATGGCTGATGGTGCTCGACAATGCTGACGATGCTACATTTCTGGTTGAGCGGAAAAGCCTGGCGCGATCCCGCCTCAAATTCCTCCCAGAGTGCCCACAAGGCTCAACAATTGTCACGTCGCGCAGCAGAAAAGCGGCGCTGCAGGTAGTGGATGATGCGAATGTTGTTACGCTCGAGCCTATGGGGAGCGAAACCGCTGTTGCCCTTCTGGGTCGAAAGCTTAGGGACCGAACTGATGCGACAACATTGACAAATCTAGCGGCAGCGCTTGAGTACATCCCGTTGGCGCTCGCGCAGGCGGCAGCTTATATCAACGCGAGATGGCCCATGTGTTCGGTCGAGCAATATCTGGAGAAGCTGCAAAAAAGTCACATGTCGAAGACGAGCCTCTTGAACACAGGTCTGAAGGAACGACTACGTGACGAAGATGCAGTCGATTCAGTAATCCTGACATGGCAGATATCTTTCGAGCACATTCGCCAAGTTCGGCCGACAGCTGCCCATCTGCTCTCGCTCCTGAGCTTCTACGACCACCAGGGCATTCCCAAAAGGTTGCTGTTCATGGTTGTTGAGAGCGGGAATGCAAATGCGCCCTGTGGAGAGCACATTGACGGTCACTCCTCAACATCCCGTGAACCAAATCTATCTTTGACAAGCCATGACTTGGAAACAGACATCACTGCATTGCAAGACTACAAGCTCATCAGCATGACAATACTGTCTTCATTGGAGATGCATCGCTCGTTACAGTTTGCAGCTCGGGTCTGGCTCGAGTCGAACGGGCAATACCAGTACTGGGCGCACAGGAGCCTTGCAAATCTGGACAGGGTACTTCCGACTGACGACTACGACCACTGGAAGCAGTGGCAGCTGCTCTATCCCCATGCGAGATCGTCGCTTGAAATCGAAGTGACCGGTCGCGAGGCGTCGCTGCGAAGGTCATCGATTCTGCACAAGGCTGCGTGGTTTGCTTGGGCTTGTGGATTGCATCCCGACTGCGAGAGTCTCGCTACGATGTCACTACATGTGAGGGAGCGGGAACTTGGAAAGGAAGACCAGAGGACAATATCAAGTATGGAGATGTTAGGGCAAGCGCTGGTACTTGTAGGAAAGTACGCAATCGCAGAGGGGATACTTCGACGGGCCCTGGAGGAATGGGAGAAATGGCGTGGAAAAGAATGCCTTCATACACTGGGGACTGTCGACAACCTAGCACGCGCGCTCCAGAATCAAGGCAAGTACAATGCAGCAGAGAGGTTATACCGACGCGCATTACAGGGACGAGAAAAGGCGCTTGGAAAGGAGCATCTCGATATCCTTGGAAGTATCAATAACCTAGCAACCGCGCTACAAGACCAAAGGGAGTACGTGAGGGCAGAGAAACCATACCGACAGGCGCTAGACGGATACGAAAGAGCGCTAGGTAGAGATCACCCCGACATACTTCCAAGCATTGATAACCTTGCAAGCGTGTTACGGGACATGGGAGACTACCAGACAGCAGAGACTCTATATCAACGGGCGCTAGAGGGACGGGAGAAGGTGCTTGGTAAAGAGCATCCCTACACGCGTATGAGCGTTGATAACCTCGCCAGCCTGCTAGTAGGTAAAGGAGAATGGGGGAGGGCAAGGAGGCTATACCGATAGGAACTAGAGAAACCAGAGAAAGCGCTTGGAACATAGCATTCCAATATATTTACGACCGTACAGTGATTGGTTGATCTGATGGTGTCACGAGTTAACGACGTGTACAAGAAGATTTAGTGTGATATGTTAGGACTGTTGTCCTAGGTGACTACCGTCACATGACTGTAAGTCAAGTGACTGAGAATGGTACTCGGTGGAGAGGGCACGAAGTGCAGAAGCAAAGACACAGTGACCAAGTCTTGACTTCAAGCGGTCACTATGAATAATGAGTTGAAGACAATAATACCGATGGTCT